>NW_027458461.1:0-75694 GCF_050624435.1 Tenrec ecaudatus | reverse complement strand
ATCAAGGGTTCATGATGGAGAGGCAGTGAGCAGGGAGGGGGGAAATTGAGGAGCTGATACCAAGGGCTCAAGTAGAAAGCAAATGTTTTGAGGATGATAAGGTAACACATGTACAACTGTGCTTGACACACAATGGATAAATAGATAATAAATAGATAAAGCTATCATGTTAACCTTGAAAAAACACAGAGCTCTTACAAGGCACAATGCACACATAGCCTCTCTGCACCAAAGGTCAACACTCACATTTATAACACGTAAGGAAACTTAGTAGACTCATAGTCACACTTGATATAAGAAATCAGTATAACACTAAGAGCCTTATATTCATGGGGAAACATGACATCATGCTCCTGAGAGGAAAGTACTACACTTGTTTATATAACAAAGTATTCCCATTACTCAGCTCACATACTGCAATAGCATCACTGAGTATGAAACATACACAAATATACATATACACACGCACGCACACATCTTTCCGTTTTTAATGAAAATATTCATACCTACTGAGGCCAGGTTTCTAAAAGTTTCCATCATCCCGTGTCTCTATAGTTTCCTCTCAGAAAGGTCCAGCAATGCCCATTCTTCCTCGGAGAAATTCAGAGCCACCTCCTCAACAGCCACAGTGTCCTAAAACATCCCGTATATTCTGGCTTGGCAAGGTACCATGCATTCCACTATGTGAAAGGATGAAGAAGACAGTCCTGGGGAAACAGAGACTTCACATGGGCATTAGACACAGGGGTCTTGCTCTAAGGATTTCCATCAGGGTTTAGCTAACCCACTTCACCCACTAGATCAGCTGTTCTGAACCTGTGGGTTGCAACTCCTTTGGGGGTTGAACAACCCTCTCAAAGGGTTCTCCCGTTCATAACAGTAGCAAAATTACAGTAATGAAAATAATTTTTTGGTTGGGGGGTGAGCACACATGAGGAACTGTATTAAAGGGTTACAGCATTAGGAAGGTTGAGAACCACTGCACTAGACACACTCCCTCACTAATTACATGTTATCCCAAGGACTGCATGCTTCTAGCATAATGAGTTTATCTCTGTACAGTTTGTCTGTGACCAACTGCAGCCTTATTTCTATCTAGCTGTTTCAGAATAGAGAACAGTCAGAACACATAAATCAGATGAATGATCAAAAATAAAAGCCTCGATTCCAAATTCATATCCTCTCTTCCATTGGAGGGAGGATTGAAATTAGAATATTTATCAGAACAGGAAGCACAGGGTGAAAGGAAGATGACAACTAGGAAACACTGCAGAATTTGTGCTTCTCCCTGTCGCCCCTCCTTAGCCATTGGAGAGCTGCTGGTATGAACTAACAAAGTAGGGACCCAAAGCCCTGGAGTCATGGTATCCTCTTGGAGAATTCTACGTGATCAAGAGCTGACGTGTTACCTGGTGATAGAGATGATTATTTGGGGAATTATGAAATTTTCTATAGAGTGTCTATGTTACTCGCCTACTTTCCAGTCACTCTGCAGTTGCACGCTTGTGTATTTTGTATTTTCAATGAGATAGGACAAGCTATTGAAAAGGGAAACCGGGCAAGAGTGAAAGGTAACAACAGAATATAGATACCCTCTGTACACTGGTACAGATAGGAACATGGAAACAAGGAATCCAAGGTGGATGATCCATTCAGGTCCAGTGGTGAGAGTGGCGATACCAGGAGGATGGAGGGAGGGTGGGGTGGAAAGAGCGAACTGATTACAAGGATCTACATATAACCTCCTCCCTGGGGGATTGACAACAGAAAAGTGGGTGAAGGGACATTTTGGACAGTATAAGATATGACAAAATAATAATTTATAAGTTATCAAGGGTTCATAAGGGAGGGGGTAGTGGGGAGGGAGGGGCAAAAATGAGGAGCTGATGCCAGGGGCTTAGGTAAAGTGCAAATGCTTTGAGATTGATAATGGAAATGAATGTGCAAATGTGCTTTACACAATTGATGTATGGATTGTGATGAGTTGTAATATAATGATTAAAAAAAAGAATATATGCAGATATCTTGAAAATTTTCCCACTGAGACAAAGCTACTGTCATGTAATTATTATGGACTGCTCCCCTCAAAAAATACTGGATACGCACATCAATACACACTAAGCTCATAGGATATACTGACAAAAGAGCACAATATATTCAGTATCATAATAGCATGTCCTTTTTGCTGATTGGGAAAATGTACTTAGGTTCCAATTTTCTTATAAGTTGACTGAACTTCAGTGCATTTCAATGTTAAACTGTTAGGATACTAGGACTTACATACCAGGCTTTGAGATGTTTTTCACATTTTAGATTTTTAAAGATTTTTTCACATTTGCAGATCATGGAAGGACGACTAGCTGAACATGATGACCACTAGCATTCTCTCAGCTGTGGGACTGGCCTCCATGACTTGTCATACTTTTGTTCCCGCATCTTTTCAGGAGAGACCAGTCCCTGGAGAAGGACATGGTGCTTGGTGAGGGAGAGAGAGGCAAAGAAGAGAAAGGCCTTCGCCAACATGGATCGACACAGGGGCTGTCGCAATGGCTCCAACGTGGGAACATGTGAGGATGGTGCAGGACAGGGCAGTGTGTCGCGCTGTTACATAGAGGGCTTTAGGGGCTGGAATGGACACGAAGCCACCTAACAACAACATAGAAAAGGTTGCACTTTATGCTAAGATTTCACAGCATGGCCAACTAGCTATGGCATAAAGTCGCATGAGCTGTCACGGTCACTCCACAATTCTGCTACAACAGTGTAACCTAGTGTCGACCCAATAAGCCTTTCAAAATCTCATCCACAGCAGTGCATCGGGTGCCGGGTTTTAAAGCCTTCCCTTTCCTTCATGATGAACCAAAACCAAATGGACTGCGGTCAAGTACATTTTAACTCATTTTGACCATAAAACAGGGAGTGGAACTGCTCGCTAGTGTTTCCAAGTCTGTAAATCTTCACGGGCCCACGCAGCCTCCTTGGCCTCCCTTAATGGGCCTGGAATGCTGGAGCCACAAAGGGTCTGGCCAGCGGCATCGATTAAACCAGTGAACCACTAGGGCCTCTTTCACACAACATGTTCATGATAAAACACTGCATTTATTCAGCAACCACGATTCTGAGGCAATTTCCAAAAAGATTTGGCCACATTGGCTCATTTAGTCCTCTTGTCACTCACTTTTAAGCAGATGTTGCTCCCAATGGGATAGAGCTGAAGTCACCAACATTACTCACAATTTCAGTATTGCTCAAATGAAAACTTGTTGAACCAGGTCAGCATGCAGGTCCATGTGTGTACAACTAAATGCCTGGCAATTACATTTCTGTTCATATGCCCAGAGCTTTTTATTCTGTCAGTCATCAGTTACAGAGATGATCTGGATCTTCTGTGTAGTACAAAGAGGAGATGAAGAAAACAATCTATTCAATTCAGATAACTGGAACGCATTGTCCTGGAAAAGCCAGGACCCTCAGACAATACTGCTTACCTCAGGGCCGTACAACTGGCTCTTGCATATAAGAAATTATTAGATTGATTGAGCAAATAAAAAACCATTGAGCAAATCAGAACAAAACCAGACCAATGTGTTCTGAGAGGGCACACCATTCCAAAACCAACAGTTCAACCCTGGACACATGAGGTGGCTATGAGTTGAAAACACTCCACAGTAAAAAACAAGAACAAAAGCACAAGGCCAAATGATAATAACTCTTATGAGAAATGCAACAGAGGTGGAGTCTAAGCATTAACACATACATATTTACATTTCGTGAGCTAGTGTAGGGAGAAATAAAATGATCACTTTAGGAAACACTAGCCAGAGAACCCTGGCATGATAAGGAAATTCTAACAACATGGGAAGGTTCTGTGATGAATTTGCAAATGCTCAGTTCGATTTCCGTTTCTCAAACATACAGGCTAAGGAGTCAAAGAGCACCCAGGTCTTCAGGGGCCGGAGAGGGAAGCTCCATGGTCAGCCACTAAATGAAAAGCTCGTTAGCAATAAGCATTCATGGAACTTCCCACACTGGAAAATAAGTGGAGCATGAAGAAGCACCAGCAAGAAAGTAAAACAAAAGAGGCAATAGTTAAAAGAAATGCAAATGAGGACGTTCAGGTTTATGACCAATATGTGAAGAGCTCAAAGTCACCATTCCAGTCTCAGAGATAAAAGCTGACCATGTTGAAGTCAGAGTACGGAGGTCACAGGGCATGTTTTTCTTTCTGGTGTACATTTTTTTAAAAAATTACTGTCATTGAGTCAATTCTGACTCAAAGCATCCCCACAGAGCAGAGTAGAACAGGGCCTGCGCGTTTCTGAAACTGCAACTCTTTAAGGGAGTAGAAAGCCTCATCTTCTACTGTGGACCAGTGAGCGGTTTTGAATGGCTGAACATGTGGGTACCAACCCAACGCATAGCACACTACATCACCATGGGTGCACAGTGTTGTAATAAATTGGAGAAAACTAGATGGTAACTAACAACAAGAAAAGCATCCTTTTAAATGCCTCTAATTAATTACTCTAGTTAGGACCCAGAGCAAACATCTGTCCTCAATACAGAGGGGCGGTGAAAACAGGTACTCTCTCAGCTGATTTCATTGTGAAATCATTCTGTGTACCTGCCTATGGGGCCCTTTTGTTTACAAGTGGTTTTCCTTATCTGCCCTTAGTAGTCTAATCAATTGCATTCATTGAAAACAGTGATTTGAAGGATGTGATGGGATTAACTAATGGGTAGTCCAAAAGAGTTTGTTCCTAGAGGAGAAAATACCAGACCACAGGGTATTAGGAAGAAATGTACTTGCTATGTTTTAAGGATAGTCAAAGCCCAGGTTGAACAAATACATTTTTATAAGGATAAAGGAAGTCAGAAAGGTGTGTCGTTGGGATTTCAATGAAGAAATGCAAAAAGATTGAAATCAATAAAAAAGTAGCATGTTCCAAAATTTCATACCATTGTGTGCTCACTTTCCCTATAAGATCACTAAAGACAAATGGGGGATGAACAACAGAAAAGTGGGTGAAGGGAGACATCGGACACAGTGGATGGATGTATGGATAGTGATAAGAGTTGTCTGAGCCCAACGTAAATGATTAAAAAAAATAGCATGTTCCAAAAAACTCTCCTCCACTAATATATCAGTTCCCAAAACTGTCAACAAAAAATATTCTATTTTTTGCACTTCACAAGAGTCCACAAAAAATGTGAATCAAATTGCATTTAGCCTCAAATAGCTAATAAGGGGTCAAGAACAAGGGTTGGCATTGTCCGCACATAACTCCCTGCCACCACATCTGGTCCAACTCACAGCAGAGCTATCACAGAGCAGAACTCCCTGTAGGACTCCCACGCCTGCACATCTTTAGTGGAGCAGGCAGACTCATCTTCTCTGCACATTTCTGGTGAGTGTGCACAGCTGCCCTTGCAGTCAGCAGCCCAATATTTAACCCACTGGACAAAAGGACTCCTTTGTTCACGTGTCCCACATACAATAAAGTATCATTACAGGAACTCATGAAAGACCTACAGAAAAAGAAAAGCAGCTCCAGAAAGGCCCACCAATTTGTAAGGGAAGCTAATTCCTGACACATCAGGCTACACAGGGCTCTGCCTGCAAGCACTCACACTTCAAGATGCAGGTCCCTAAATGGAGTCCCTGAGTAGTGTGAGCAACAGAGTGCTCAGCTACCAAACAAATGATTAGAGACTGAAGGCAACCTTAGAAGAAATCAACAACTTCTGAAGTTAGCCAATGAAAATCTTACGGAGCATAGTTTTACTCTGAAACCACATACGGTCACCATATGGAACCCAATGGTAGGCAAAATGATTGATATTTAACAAGTATTACTTAATTGAGATACAAGGAGCTCATTGGTAGCCAATCCTTCATGCCATGAATGCACAAGGGGTTTTTGAAAAAGGCCATGGGAAAATGGAATAAAAATAATGGAATTTTTCCATTTGGAAGCTACTGCATATCTTTTCCTAATAGATTATGCTAAACAGTGCAAAATTATGCTAAATAGAATAATGTCATAAATCTTTTTAAATTCCTCAAATATTGTACATCTTTAAAGTATTTAGGATCCCTGTTCATCTTCCATGATAATTCAGAAAGAATACTAAGCTATTTACATATAGCATCTCTCTTAAAGATCTATTAAAGCTGATATTAATTTTATTCTCTATCTATGGTAAAGAGACCAGTTAGGTTACCGTATATATGTACGATACACATAAAAACTTGAGAGCTGAAAATTTACAGAATGACTTTATTTTTCTGGGTCCTGCAAATTTTACAAATTCAACTGTGTGGTTTTTCATGTTATAGTTAGAAACTCAATCTCCTTGTAGTTTTGAATTTTCCTTCTTTGATAGATTGCCAGGTTTCATAGGTTCTGGCATGTGTGTACATACACACATGTGTGTCTTGCTTAGTTTTTTATGTCCCTGAGCATGATAATGGTTACCATGGATAGGTGTTCATGGAAAGGCTGGAAGTTTGTGTCTACTCAGTCTCCAGGGAAGAAAGCCTGGGTGATGCACTTGAGAAACCAGTCACTGAAACCCCTCGGCAACATCCCTGCACTCTGACTCACATGGAGTCCCCAGGAGTTGGTGTGGGTTTGATGGCAGATGCTTGATTTGGTTCATTCCTTTGGGGGAAAAATGAATTCTGGTATCATTTGCTACTCTGCAGGCTGGCAGTTCAACCTCACCAGCACATCTGCAAAAGGAAAATGAGGCTGGTTGCTTCTGTATAGATTTTGTTATCAGATACCTATGGAGGAACACTATGAGTCAGAATTGACTGTGTGGCAGTGAGTTTGTTTTGGGGGGTGGGACAAAGTTTCTAGGTGGCACAAACAGCTTGCACTAGACTGTTCCCCTGAGGCTTGATGGGGGTAAACAGCCCGCATTACTGTGGAAGAACAGGAGATCTGCTTCCACAAACATGATGCTCCAGAAAAACTATGGAACAGTTCTGCTCTATAACACATGACATAGCCATGAGATGGAACTAACTCCATGACACCTAACCAAAGGGGAAATTGAACATGATCACATATTCTTGTCTATGTATACACATGGATATTACATTGAAATTATGACTAAATCAAAAACAAATATAATTCCCATTAAGAATCACCATGTCTGCAATGAATAACATGTCAGTGTGGCCCATCTAAATTAGTCCGTGAAGAAGCCCCACTGCTCCAGTGGTTAAAGGACTGGCAGCTCCATGAAGTGGCCATCTGGTAACGCATGATTATAGCCTAGAAACCCCAACGAGGAGTGGAAGGTGCTGTGACATCACTCACAGAATCCACTGTAGCGCAGTGGACAAAACAAGCCTCTTATCAAGAACGCGTGGATAAAAGGCTAGAACATTCAAGCATTACCATGCAGTGGGGCACAGAGAAAATAACATGCTATCTTACTATATATAACAGTTATATATCTGGAGGTTGCCTTCTATTAGAAATAATCATGACACAAATTTTAAAAGGAGGAGCTATTAGTAGGACTCTGTTCTTGAACAGCAAATGCAAACAAATTGAAGAGCTAACATATGAAAAAAAAGTAAATCAAAAGATTAATCAGGGCCACAGGGAAAAGGATCAAATGCAAAGCTTCACTGGAGCTGGCCGCCAGGAAACAGCTGGCGCTCAATCCATCGGGCCCCAAGCGCACTACTTGAACTCTGGTTTATACAGCAAGAAACCACGAACGGTCGGGAATACTTTTCTCCTCCGATCACAACTGTACACGCTGACTAAGGGGGGTGGAGCAGCTAGGGAACTTCCTGCTGATATCCAACATGGGCATGGGCAGCAGCCCACTAACATTTTGAATCTGGTGGGTCCGGGGACCAATGCAGAAATAGCAAGCTTAAGCAATGGAAATATAGAGGCGAGTGTCAGCAGGTTAGCAAATGAGACTTAGGGTCGTTCAGTCACAGTATGCAGCCATTAGGATGTGGATGTATGTCCACTATTAATGATTTCAAAATAAATCATGTGGGGAGAGGGGGTTGGGGAGGATGGGGACCAACTCAAGCATAAGCTGGAAAATATAGAAGCTAAATTCATCTGGTTAATTAATAAACATCAGGATATTTCAAACGCTTTCTGTATCCAGTAGGATAAATGATGGATTTCAATCTATGTCACTGTGAAAATAAAATAACTGAAATTACCAAAAAGTGCTGACCTTGACCACATGTGCCACTAACTTACATCAATTCTGACTCACAGTGACCCCAGAGGACAGAGTAGAACTGCCCTGTGGATTTTCAAAACTGAAACACTACAGGGGAAGACCTATTATTTCTCCACATTAATATATAAAATGACTTGAAAATAAGTAAGTAAAATAATTGCTGGGTCCTGCAATTCAAAAGGATGTAAAAGGAAACCAAAACTCCCTATTAAAAATATGAGTGGATATTAAATCTGGGCCAGCAAGCTCTAAGAGCCAAGAAGGATCATAAGAGGGTGGCGGCAGGGGGGAAAGTGGCAGTTTAAAGAGAGATGAGCCATCAATGCAACCAATCTCTGAGATGAGGCTTATAGGGGAAACATCCCCCCCTGGGGCTCTTCACACTCCAAGTGGAAAAGTCCAGCATCCGCAGACACAAATCTCAGGAGCTGTATTAGAGATTAAAGTCTTAGCACTCCAGTGAGTAAAGCGCTATAGGATAGATGGCTGTAGATTAAGCCTCCATTGAATTCTTTCTGATCATCAAGCAAGGAAATAGATTAAATTGGCCCAGGGACAGAGGAACTGGGAAGGTGAACACCATTCACTGATCTCCAGGTAATGCAGAGGGTCCTATAGTCAGGAGCCCAAAATGCCTTAGCAGTTGAGCCCTGACTGCCTGGGTCAGAAGGACTTGGAACAATCTTGTAAAATGCTCTATCTGGCAATGAAGGTGGCTCAGTTACAGTCCTGTCCCTGCTTCTGTAGTCCCATTTATAACATGCTGTACTGATGCTCCACCAATCAGAAACGTGTGACCGTTTCCTCTGTTGCAATCTTATTTCATTCGATTCCCGACTTGACTGTTTCCCTGAACTGCACTATGATCTCCATCCGGTGATGGGTCCGTGTCTTTGTATTCTCTTTGTCTCTTTTAATAATTAATAAATGTTCTCCGTAAATTATATTTGAGATTGGAGTTCCTTTTGTAGTCCAAATCAGAGCACAAGCTAGTTTTTGATGGGCAGAAATGGTTAAGAACATGCAGTAGAGTAAAAAGGAGACCGCGTTTTAAATATAGTTTAAAGAGAACATCTATTAAATCTTATGAGACAAAGACAGCACAAGGGCACAAACACATCATCTGAATGAAGGAAGCCACCAACAGGAGGTGGAAATGGCTTCCAAGGTTCACAACTGAGATGTGAGCCAAAGAGGGTGTGGGGGAGGGGCGGGGCAAAGGAAACTCACAAAAGCATGCATCTCAATGGCAGACATTCCATCCTTAGATAGCAGGCTTACAAAATGGGTCCAGGGCCTCCTGACCAATGCAGTCAGGGAAAGGCTAAAAGCAAGTGGCTCCTGACTAGGAGTCCCCTGGACTGTCTCCAGTTTGGTGACCTCCATCAAGGACACACACTCAGGCAAACCTCCAAGAGAAACTGCTTCTCCATGGGCTGCCTGCAGAGGTGAAGCAAAGCCACCCTGCAAAGCCTGAGGGCCAGATTACCTACTACCTTGGTTCCTGGGCAGAAACCACTCAATAGAGGCTCACTCCATGTGGGGCTCTGCAATCTATGCAAGGACCAGATCTGTGCGGGGATTTGGGGCTGTCACTGCTCTGGTACCCCTTTGCAAAGCAGGGTGCTGAGAAGTTAAGCTCTAATACAGACCTCGGTCATCAGTGGGGTGGCCTGATGACTGCAAGGCTGCCTCTCCTTTCAGTAAAGGCCACTCTGGGGTCCCCAAGCTCTCATGCCCGCGACCTGACACGAAGGGACAGGCCCCAGGCAACCCCCCCCCCCAAAAAAAAAACAAAAAAACCACGCAATCGCGCCTTTCTGGACGGAGGAACTCTGAGCAGAAAAAGCGGCCAGAGTATTTCCGCGCCCGAAGGCAAAGGCCTGCAACCAATTCAATAAGGATTTAACTGGAAATGTCCCAGGGGGTCGCGGCGACCTGGAACACTGTTGTATGGGGTGCGGGAAGTGTAACGTCCACGGGAACCCGGACACAGCTGGGACTCCAGGCCTGCAGGGGATTCCGCGCCAGGGATCAGCACAGAAACACAGAAACTCACCCACAGAAGCTCTTGGGCCGCACTCTTGGATCCTTCTCACTCAGAGGAAATGGGTTCAGCAGGAAACTATCACCTGGGGAGGGGGTGGGGTGGTCTCTGTGGGAAGGGGCGGGGCCTGGAGGTAATGAGGGTGTCGTGGAGGGAGGTTCCTGGAGGTGAGGCTCAGGGCCTGGCAAGGCAAAGGATTCATTCTTAGTAGTTTCTTCTTAGTCTGGAAGCCCTGCTGAAATCTGAGCACTTTGGGTGGCCCAGCTTGCATTTGAAAAGCGTTTGCATTTGAATCCCAACACCACACAAGTCCAGGCACAAAGACAAACTGAAAGAAAAGTGATGGGTGGAAGGCATGCTTCCCAAGTGGGAATTTCCCCAAGAGACACTCCAGCAGCTAGGGCCACAGAGACACACACTTGACAGCATCTGCTGCCATCTGCTCCACCTGACCACATCTCTCCTGCTTTTCACCTGGACGCCTCTAAAACTCAGACACTGATTTCAGGCTCTGCTCCCTGTGCTTCAGGCTCTGCTCCCTGTGTATGATCAGGTGAGCATCAAGATGGGGAATCCCTGAAAATGCCAGTTATCCTGTTGTCTTCTTCTCCTCCCTTGCTCTCTCTCTCTCCCAGCACTGCTTAAGATTTATTTCCCCCCAATCTGTGGGTTCTTATGTTCACATAGGTTTTTATGAAACCTTTCTATGTGAACAAGTGTCTATTTTGACCAAGTTACAGTCAACTAATTGTCCTACACAGAATGTTTCCTTTAATATATTTCATGTGTTGAGGTCTCTCCTTTCTATTTCTATGTTATTGAGGGTTTTTATCAGGAATAGGTAGTAGATATTGTCAAATGCCTTTTACGCATCTATTAATATGATATGGTTCTTATTATTTGTCCTATTTATGTGGTTGGTTACATTAATTTTTTCTAATATCGAAACATTCTTGTATCCCTGGTAATAATCCCACTTAATCAAGTTGAAATATGAACTCAAAGTCAGGGATAGGCGCTCTCTAACTCAATCCATCCCATTTCCACAAATGTAAAGATAAATTGGTCTGATGTATGATCTACTCACTCACCTAAACCAATAGTTATGTAATCATCAAATATGTTCCTTTATTGTTAAAATATTAGTATAATATATTCTGTTGTAGAGTGTATTTTATAAATAATTTTACCCCATATTCTCTGTAGTCATAAAATTTTCTTTTAAAGTTTCTCATGCATTAATAAAAAGGTTTCTTGTACAAATCTATATTTATTCAATTTTGTCCTTTACTATTGATTCATATTGCAGGTATACATATTAAAACCATGATTATATTTTTTTTCAACAAGATTCTGGAATGATTATTACTTTACTGCTTATTTTAAAAAGAAACACTCTAACATTTCAGTACTTATTGTACATACAGTCCCTGTACAAGAGAGGTTGTTAGGTGTCACTAAGTTAGTTCCAAATCATAGTGACCATATCACCACAGGGAGAAACACTGGCTTGCCCTAAACCGTCCTCATAATTGTTCTTATATTTGAGCCCATTGTCTCAGCCTCTTTCAATCTAAAAAGTTTTCCTCTTGTTTACCAAGCTCCATGGTTGAAGTGATATATCTCTTGTTTTTGCCTCCGGTTTGCAAATACACAAAACTCTAAAGGTTTTACATATATGGAATAAGAAAATACATTTAAAAGAAGAACAATAAAGTCAGAGCTGTTGTGTGAATTCTGACTCATAGAACCACAGAGAGCAGAGAAACAGCTCCTTAGGCTTTTGTGTTTTACATTTTATAGAACATGTTTCATCTTTACCACAGCAAGTAGTGTCCTTATAGACAATAGTCCAAAACTAGACAGGTGATGCAGTGGTTGATTTTCTCAGTCTCAGACATGTATAAGCACCACCTGGAAGTTAAAATGTACTCGACTATCCAAGAGCTGAAGAACATATTCAGTTTATTTTGTATACAACTGTGTCGATATGGTAGAAGTGTATTCTTAATTGTTTTATGAGGCCCTGAGCACAGCTGTGAGATTCTGGTTGTAAGAGAATGACATCCTGACCCACTATCACAGTGACTCAGGCGTCACCTTTTCCGATGTGGATACTGAATGTCACAGGTTGGTGCTTTTAGCTCAGTGCTGTATGGGATATGTGACTTTGATCATACATGTAATACTAATCTAACCGTTTTTCAGGATAAGAATCTGGTGGGGGGGGTTTTCCCCACTAAGACCTACACATTGCATTATTTCCAACTCATCTGAATTATTTCCTGTATGGTCAGTGTTATGAAGAACAAACTTTCAGATACGTTGGTGGGAATTTAAGCACCAGGAACTACTGTTTTTGATGTCTCTGCCACATCCATATTAACCTCTACCACATCCATATTTTCCTGAATATCTGTGCTTAATGAAGTCTGTCCTGACTGAATTTTCACTTATGTGTTTCCCAATCACACCCATGACTATGCTTCTCCTATTCCGGGTCACGCTGAGACAGGACAGAAGTGGCAGTGTCCTAGCCGGAAGTGAGGGTCATAGCTAGGTTCCTACTTGCTGTGCACGGTGTGGAGCCAGAGAAGTGTTGCAGCCTGAGCTCTGTGTAGTCGGCGCGCCCACGTTGGGGTCGTGTTGGTGACCAGTTGGGGTGACCTTGCCGCACACAGCAGCCTGGCTCGGGTGCAAGCACCCTTCTCCCCTCACCTCCTCTTATCCAGTACCTCTCCCCTTGTACGGTGAGATGTGGGAGGGTGTCCCAGAGACTGGTCCCATCCCCCTGTTTGGGGATTGGTTGGAATTCCTTGCGAGAAACCTGTTGGAGAAAGGGGGATCCCAGACTGGCTTTGGGCGTCTGTGTTCCCGATTAGTCGCTTTGCAGGTCTCTCCTAAGCCCCCTGCATTGTCTCCATACAGTGTGCCACCTCCCCGAGACTCCTGGAACATCTTCAGCTCAAAGATGAGCCCCGGGTCCCTTTCTTCTCTCGCTATGAAGAAGTGAACGCTATTCAGGAAGCGAGTGGTTGCAGCTGGTGCACAGAACGTTAGGGCTTCCTCCTGAGTTTGCCCAATGTTGTGACCTGTGCAGTAACTTTCCCCGGGGAGCGGGGCGGGGGGAGAACCCAGGTCTGGAAATGCCCTGGCTCCTTGCCAGCCAGTAGGGTGTCTGCGGGGAGTACACCCACCCTTGAGGTTGTTGAAGTGATATTCCAGCGCACGCACGGCGCACTGAGACATGATTGGCATTCCCAGGTAGCTGGGCTAAGTCCTTCCAGGACTGGAGGCCTCAAGCGAGGTGACCCAGGTTGGTGGCTATCAGTCAACAGTCTGGCAGGTGGCAAGTAAAAGGAGAAAGAGACAGGCCCAGCTGTACAAAGATGGGGTTCAGTGAGCAGGAACTCAGCCAAAGTGAAGGCCAGTCTTTCTTTGGGAAAGCGTATTGGTCTCGATAGAAGGGCAAGAGCCAAGTACGGAAGATCTCCCTTCCCACATACACTCTTCAAGAATTTTGCGTTGTTTCTTTAATTTTTACAAAGCCGGGGGAGTGTGGGAGCTGCTCCTGCTTATTTATTGCCCAAAGGTAAATTTCTGTTTCCTCTGAAGAAGTTTCTAGTAGCTTGTCCTATGTTTAGACTTATGCCGACTCCATTTTAACTGTGTATTCCCACCTGGAGTCATTTATCTCTATTTTAATTCCCTGAGTGTGTTGCTTTGTTTGGGGACATTTTTTTAAAATTTGTTTTTATCTTGCACACTCATACAAGGTTGTGTCCTCAATTTCAATCCATTCATTTGCATAGGGAAAGTATTTTGAAATCATTTCTTGAGGTAGTTCATCTGCCTGGATTTGTGAAACATATTCTGCTGTGTGACCCTTGGCTTTATATATGGATCAATCTGTTCTAGTATATTCTCTAGAAACTAGCTCATTCACATCCAGAATACCTGAGACACAAGTGAGTGATTTTTTTTCCAGGTGGACATTTCCAGAGAAGACTGTCTTAGGGACTCAGAGACAAGTCTAGCGATGATCCACTTAAACTGTGATTGTCCGTTTTCCCATAGGTCAATCTCAGGTGCAGTTATAGGGATTGTCCCCCCACCCCCAAACACCCAACTTAACTGCTGTTGAATCAATTAAGATTCATAGAAACTGTACAGGACAAACCATCATTGCCCCTTTGGATTTCTGAGACTGTAAAACCTTCCATGATCAGAAAGCTTTGTCTTTCTCCTGAGGATTAGATGATGGTCTTGAACTGCAGAACTTGCAAATAGTAGTCTATTTTGTAATCTACAACACCACTGGATCTCCTAGGTATGGAGTGTCTGTGTAGTTTTGGCCTTTTTATGATGGACTTGTTTCATTTTTTTAAGTTGAAGAGTAATTTTTAATAAACCATTTTATTGGGGCTCATACAACTCTTATCACAATCCATACATACATCAATTGAGTAAAGCATCCTTATACATTCATTGCCCTCATCATTCTCAAAATTCGCCTTCCACTTGGGTTCCTGGAATCATCTCATTTTCCTTTTTCCCCTACCCCTCCCTCTTTTCTCCCCCCTCCCCCATGAACCCTTAATAGTTTATAAATTATTATTTTATCTTATCTTACACTGTCCGGTCTCTCCCCTCACCTTCCTTCCCGTTTCCCATCACCCAGAGAGGAGGTTACATGTAGATCCCCTAGATCGGTTCTCCCTTTCTATACCCCCTTCCCTCCAGGTGTCGCCACTCTCACCGCTGGTCCTAAGGGGTTCATCCGTCCTAGATTCCCTGTTTCCAGATCCTTACTGCACCGCTGTGCATCCTCTGGTCTAACCAGGTCCCCAAGGCAGAATTGGGATCATGAGAATTGAGGGGAGGAAGCGTTCAAGCACTAGAGGAAGGTTTTGATTTTCATTGTTGCTACACTGAACCCTGAGTGACTCATCTCCTCCCATTTCTTTTAAAATATGGTCAGTAATTTCCATGTCCTTGAAGATAGACACTGGGATCTTGGTCAGAAGTTAATTATAATGGTAATTGCATTATAATTATAGATTGCTTAGAGTGTGTTATTTTCACAAAGCTGAGCCTTCTGCTTCATGAACATGGTCCATTAGTCTCATTATTTGCATTTCTTTTGGTAACTTGGAGTAGTGTTTTTCTTATAGACTTCTTTCTACAAGACTTTGGTTCTCTTAGGTTTATTCCATTTATTTTATCTTTTAGGTAGCTATTGTAAATGATATTATTTTCTGATTTCCTTTTCAGAGCTTTCAACAATTTTCTTCTAGGGCTTTTGGATTTTCTATGTTTAGAAAATCATCAGCAATTACAGAGAGTTGTCATCAGCAATTATAGAGAGTTTTACCTCTTTGTTGCCATTTAGGATGCATTTGGTTTTCATTTGTTGACTGATAGCTATTGTTCAAAGTTTGTGTTAGTCAGGGTGGACTAGAGAAACAAACTCATAGACACTCAAATCTGTTTAAGAAAGACCTTTACATAAAAGAGCAATTGTATATTGAGAAAACATCCTATCCAAGTCCATACGTCCTATATTAACCCATATGTCCAATACCAATCTAAAAATACCGCTTCAGACTCATGCAACACATGCAATGACCCTGGATACAGGAAGATCGCAGGCCAGTAGGTGGAAAGACTTGTGGATCCAGAGGCAATGGAAACTCTCAATGCTGGCAGGGGTCTCTACAGGATCCTCCAGCTGCAGGAATCTAGTGTAGCTCCATGTGTCTTAACAGCAGGAACGTGTCACAGGGAGTGTGAGGTAAAGGTCAGCCTCCCACAACTAATTGCAGGTTTGATAGGCACAATAGTACAGTTGAGATATATAAAGATTATAATAAAGTCCTAGAGAATACGGAGAGATTAGAAGAGAGATTGAAATAATGGAGTCAGACACATTTCCTGGTAGCATGCTCACCTCAGCCCCACTTGGTGGTCCACGTGGAGATGGGAGACAGGAGGGCAGGAGAGAGGAGGAGAGGAAGGAGGACAATGGGAAAGGGAACAGGGGAGCAAGGATGGAGGGAGATGAAGGGAGAGCTGAGAGCCAGGGAGAGTGAGGGGAGAGAGCTTTATATTGTTAACCCAGGCTTATATATCTTCTTTTGGGTGGGGCATGTAAGCCCCCGAATTACAGGTAAAGACATACATCAGAGAAAAGGGTTGTGGAATAGGTAATACAGTAGTGGTACGGGGGGGGGGGTGATATAGGGGTACATACACTATAGGAAGAGGAGGGATTAAGGGTTTACATGTGATAAGATGGGTGGATCCTAGATTCAGGATGGCAGCCTAACTTTGTATGTCACCAAGCAGGTTTGACCTGTTTCCTGGCTCTCCATGGAAACCATTAACAGTTGGGTGGGTACCCCACCTAGAGTGGAACAGATGCCTGCAGGAGGAATATGTCTAAGCATCTGACCTCCCACCATGAGCTTTCAAATAACCTCTGTTTGTCAGAAATTTGTGTGAGACAAAGCTGGGGGGCATTTTGTATCCCACAACTAGAGTGAGTGTGTATCCCTCCTCCAGCAAGCTATTTATTTCCATAGCATTACCAAATGAGGTCATCAAGCTGTGACCCGATTGACAGGCTAAATTCCACCCCTTCACTTTCAATATTCTCAAGCTGACACCAGATTATTTAACTACCACAGTTTCAGCACAATACGAATTAAGATTGGTATTTAATGATAGCCTTATCTGATTCCAATTTGAAAGGTGAATGCCTTCACTTACTCTGCATTGAGTTCAATGTTTGTCATTGACCTTGCATTTTGCTGTTTTAAGTCCTATCAAATAAATTTGGACCCACAGCAACACTAGAGAAAACAGAATGAAGCATAGGTCTTGCTTCATTCTCACAGTTGTGATGTATGAGGCCTTTTTTGCAGTTACTGTGCCAATCTAGCTTGTTAAAGGTTACCTTTTTTAATAACCTTATGTTTCATAAAGCATTAGGTCCTTATCCAAGTTCTGATTTTCCTAACAAATGTCCGAAGTACTTGAGATGAAGTAATCACCTCCTCCCTTCTTTCTATTAAGCATTGCACATCATTCAATATACAATTGTTTGTTCTTCTGGTGGTCCATCCTACCATCAAATTATTCTCCAGTACCATAATTCAGGTACATCGTTTGATCTTTCATCCTTTTCATTCATTGTCCGACTTTGACATGCACATGAGACAATTGGAAACCTCATAATTTGGGCCAGGTACATCTGAGTCTTCAAAGAGACTTCCTTGCTCTTCACCTTTGACGAGGTCTGTGCAGCAGGTTTCCTCAACTAAATGCAGCAGTTGATTGAGTCAAGCTTCCATGAATATTGATTGTAGATCCAAGAGAGATGAACTTCTTCCAAATTTCAATATTATCCCCATTTATCCTGATACTTTCCATTGGTCCCATATTAGGGAGTTTAATTTTCTTTACATTGAATTTTAATCTAAAGTGAAGGCAGTAATCCCTGCTCTTTATCAGTAAGTTATACAAGTCATATTGTCTTACAACATGTAGTTTTATGTCATTTGCATGTGCCGGATTATGAACCTGGCTTCCTTCAATCTTGATGTCATAGTTTTCAGTTAGTACAGCTTCTCAGGTTATTTCCTCAGAACAGCGTGTTGCACAGAGAAACTACTACAGCTTTCAATGATTCTGTATTACTGTGATGCACAATGAAAATTCATGGAAAAAACAAACAAACCACACTACAGGTTGTATTAAACATATATGTTTTAGAAAAAATATTCCGTGAAAGTGCTTAAAATGTTTTCCAGAAAATATGGCCAGGTATTCTGTAACCATTCCAAGAAAAGATCTCAAAAACAAAGTCAACCAAATAAACAATAACACCACCAATGAGTAAGGGGAATTAACATATTTGTATGTGTATCTTTGCAAATTGAATGTCCCCTTTAGTCAAGTATCTATTCATGTCCTTTGCCCATTTGCATCTCAAAACTCTGTACATGTCCACCATCACAACTCGTGCTAATTTACATGTTAGGCTAAAGAAAGAGGACTGAATTTTCAAGAGACTATTCAGAGAAATGAGAGAACACAGTAGAAGTAATATCCACTGTCAGCTGGGGGTTAATGAAATCAGAATTTCTTAACACTCTCTAAGCTTTCTGTGTCCAGACATTTTCTCCACTCTTTGGTGTAAGGAACTTGAGTTCTCAATAAATGGAAGCCAATTCCAGAGAAGATGAAGACATTAGACTCTCTTTTCGGTTTTTTGAGAAAAGATTGAAAGTATCTCTACTTTGTTCTCCTTGGGCTCTAACATGCAGATCACTCCTTCAATTTCCAGGTTAAAGTTCAAAACATGGTGAAAGGCACCACACTGGTCACAATTCTCCAGAAACTGTATAACTTGTCCGCAAGTTTTTATTTTCTTTCATATATTCTTTGGCCTGGAAGTTATGTCTCTGGTAATAGCAAGAGACTCCAAAAATGGGTTAACATAAAAGAGACTTACATTAGTTGTCAGCATGGATTTTTTTCCTCCCTGTCCTGGGTGCCCCGTGACAGGTACAGCATCAGGATTTGAGCCCAGGAGTGATGAATCCCTCACAAATCCTCTCCCTAAGATTTGCTGTCTCTTGTGGCTCCATATTTCTGGACCTGAATCTACCACAACCAGCAGAAAAGTTTGCAGCACTTGTTATCAATATGTTTGAGCATCAGGAAACAATTACCTGCCTTAATGCAGCTGACTCTCAAGCGCCAAAAGCATATCCACCAAGCAGTTCTCCCCGCAGCTGAGCGCAATGACCACTGAGGGCACAGCTGTCCATTACTGTGTGAGAGGAACAGTGAGAGGACTCAGTGCCATCCAGGCACAACCTTCCCTGTAATAATGACCTTAGTCTATAGGGATCACATGAGCTGCACAGAACACAGGAGCCAGACTTCTGGGCAAGGGCAATGGGGGAGGCATGGGAGCAAGGAGCTTCCTCTTAGTATCTAGGGTTTCCTTTCCCTCCAAAACATTTTCTCTGAGAATCTTGTCTTCCTAAATATTACAAAACACCACATCAATTTCAATATTCATTCATTTATATGTTGTATGCATAAACACATTTAAATATATGTATGCATAAATGAATCCTGGTGGTGTTTTGGTTACTCATTAAGCTGCAACCTGAAATTTCAGGAGTTCTTAAGTACTAGCTGTTCCACAGTAGAAAAACAGGGCTTTCTTCTCCCTAAAGAGTTACAGTTTCAGAAGTGCTCAAGGACAATACTACGCTGTCTATAGGGTCATGATGAGTCTGCACTGGCTCATGGCAGTGAGTGTGAGTGATGAATATATGGATATATACTATATTATTTGTGTCATGAACATGTGTTTAATGATTTTCACATCCTAGATGGCTGTACTGGATTAAATGAAATCACAAGACAACAAACCGTGGGGTTCATCTGAAGAGAACTTAATGAGGAATTCATAGCAACACACAGTTGTATAGTGTAGAAGTAAAACTCTGAGATTGATTACTTCAGTTTCCAACTAATGGAACTAGAAAAAGGTGAGTATGCATAGGTAATATCCATGGCATAGGTAGCACGGGCCTGGGAGAGACAATAAAAAAGTAACCAAGATAAATGAAATAACAGGAACACAACCAGTAAGCTGATTATATGAAAACTGACTCTTTTAGAAGATGAAGAAAAGTGATAAATAGCCAGGTTTCCTGATTATCACAAAAGCAGGAGGACTGGAATCTCTCAGATCAGAAACCGGAGAGGAGACACCATTCTGCATGTTTTGTGGACATGCTTTATGAAGAACTTCCTGTCCATACTGTACAAATATCACTGAAATATGGAAATGCTTAGAAGGAAAGAAAATCAGTAAGGTTCCCACACAAGAAACAGATAATAGAACGGTCCACTATCATCATGTGAATCCACACCATAAGGGGAATCAGAGAGGATGCATTGTGAATGCTCATACCACTCAATTAGAAAGTTTGTTATGTATGTAATATAAAGTTTACAAATTGAAAACTATTTCTTAAAAAGATTGATAATTGATAACAATTAAAGCAATGCTTGATAAACAACCTGCTTAAGAGCTGTTTTCTGTTGGGAGTGCTCGTTCAGTCTGAGGGAGAACTCTTGTCCATATTCTCTACTCATCTGCTTCTAAATATCAGGGGACATGCAAATGCAGCTCTCTGCCTGCTGATAAAACAACCACAGGCCCTGATGTGGGACTTCTCAGAGGACAGTACCCATTTCTGGGGTCTCTGCTGTTAATATTTTGAAAGCAAGAGCTAGTCCAGAGGACACATAATGAATTTGGTACCAAACGTGGCTTTCATTTTGGCCATTTTACATGGTAATCATTGTAGAGCTTGCTGTGTGTGTGTATAATTGTGAGTGCATGTGTTTGTATGTAAGTCATCTAATCAGAGTGTCTGTTTGCAGGTGTTCAGTGTGAGGTGCACCTGGTGTAGTCTGTGGGCGATCTGAGAAAGCCTGGAGAGTCTTTGAGACTCTCTTGTGCAGCTTCTGGATTCACCTTCAGTGACCATGGATGAGCTGGGCCCGCCAGTATCCAGGGAAGGGCCTGCAGTGGGTCGCAGGCATTAGTACTGGTGTTAGTACATACTATACAGATTCAGTAAAGGGCCAATTAACCATCTCCAGAGACAACGCCAAGAACACGCTGTATCTGCAGATGAACAGCCTGAAAGCCGAAGACACAGCCATGTATTACTGTGCAAGAGACACAGTGAGGGGAAGTCAGTGAGAGCCCGGACACAAACTTCCCCTGGTGGGAGGATATTGGTCTCCAGGGGGTGCGCAGGACCCACAAAGCACAGGACTCAGACCCAGGAGCAGCTGGAGCTCAAGGCTGGTTTCCTGTGGTTATATGTGGATTCTCAGAAATCTCAGTTCCTTGTGGGAAATCTCTAATTTAAAAAATAATACTTCTGTGCCTACTCCTGGCATCTGTGAATTCAAAGTTATATTGTAACCAAAACTATATTCTGTCCCACAGCAACAATCCGCTTCTTAACCTTTAAGGACAGGAAATGACTTTGCCAGCGGTCCCTGCATCAGAGTTCTCAAGACGCTCAGATAAAATATTTTCCAATCAGACTTCAGGAAAATGGTGCCTGGGTAAAGGTATCTATTAAGTGTTTGAGTATTGGCTGAAAGTCTAACAGTATGTTCTTTCAGCACACTCTGAGGAATTCTGGCAATCATCTAGCTAATAATTTAATAAAAGATAGGCAGTCTGCCTATTTTATATTGAATTGTTTCTTCAAATGACACAATTTTTGTTGTTGCTGATTTTTGCTTTTTTTGTTTTCCTTTTTTTTACCCCAGGGTAGAGTGCAAACGCAGGGCTCTACTACCACAAATTATTCAGTCAAGTTTCCAACATTTGGGGAAATCTCAGGGGTCAGGACAGCTTTGGTTGTTTTTCCTAACCTTTGTGGCTGTGTGTGTGTGTGTGTGTATCTTTTCTGGAATCCCATCTGAAAATACATAAATTCGCCAACTGCATTTTATTATCTGGGTGTTAATATCCTATATCAGTCTATCCTTCAGAACCTGTAGCCCATGATAGTCCAGGAAACACACTACCTTTTTGTGAAAATTCAGGATTCAGGGAGAGCTTAGGGCCAAACGGGATCATTCAGTTCTTCATGCTGGATGTTGTATCTTCACCTTCACAGCCCCAAAGAATGTCGGCCACTCCTTCTGGTTTCACCCAGAGGGTCCACATTTGTCCTATTAATGAGCTCATCCTCCTCCTAGTGGCTTTGCTAGTATTTTGTTGTTTGATACCGGTAACATTCCCAGTATCCATTGACACACAACCTTAAGTGAAGAATTTCAGCTATTTTGGTATAAGATCCTGTATGAAATGTAAGATTAGGTGTGAATAACTTTATTAATGATGACTTTGTGGATACTACATGTCTTCCTGTGTCAAAGGTAATTTTTTTAGTGTTGCATGTACTCTTTCCACACTAGAATAACTCTTGAGTAGATGTAGGAGTGTAGTTGTCAAAGAAAAGTTCTTCCTTCTTAGTGACTTACAAAAGCCACTCCTATTTACAGCACACATTGAATGGGAGCTATTTTTGGCTGAATTCAATGAGATTTCTAGATTTAGCTGACCTTCAAATATTTGAATATCTAATTTTACATAATCTATTGCAGAGAGAAAATGTGTATCTGACAATTTAAATGCTCTTGGTTTTGTTCTGAGTATCTTAGAAAGATATAAGTCCCTGAGAGGAGAGGACTACTGCCTTTATTCCCAAAGCTGTTCTCAAACTTAATTTGTGTCTCCCTCCTCAACCATCTTCTTCATCACTTTCTGTGGCCTGAAAGAATAGGCCTTGTTCTTGAAGAATGGAGAAGTCACGGAAGGGAATGTGTTCTATGAGGAAGCAGCCAACATTCTCATCTCAGATTGACCCCTTTTAAACTTTATTACAAAGTTACCACTCACATGCAAATCTGCACATAGTCCATTGGATATAGTCTCATGATGTATTTACTCAAATTTAGCTCTTATTCTGATTTAATACACCTGGGAAAATAGGCCTCATTGCCAATATGTCAGTTTCTTCCTCTTCTTGGGGAAACTCTCAGAGGTGAAACGCTCAGGGATTGAAGCATGGGGTTTTGTGACTGCTTTATCTGTGAATCAGGCTCATTCTCTTCAGGAGAAGCGTATGCAAATAAAGGCCCTCCTTATGCTGATAAAAAAAACACCCCAATCCCAACAAAACAGTTCTTGGAGAAGATCCTCAGTACCATAATCTACAAGAGTCGCTGTTCTGAAATTTGTATGAACACAGAATCATCATGGAGTCTGTACTAAGCTGGGTTTTTCAGGCAGCTATTTTAATAAGTAATGCTATTGAGAGCAAGTGTGTGTGAGTGGGTATGAGTTGCACACAGTTGACATGTGTGATCGCTTTCATGACCGGCATATATTTTGTTTGAAAATGGCAATTGCAATGTGCAACTGGTTGAGTCTGAAGGAAACTTGAGGGAGCATAAGACATTTTTGAGATTCTAATGTGCAAACTCTGGATTTACATTTAGTAACTTTTCCATGACCTGTATGAGCCAAGTTCCAGGCCTGCAGGGTGTCTTATTAGTACTGTTGATATCACATATTGTACAGATTCCATGAAAGCTGGTTTACCATCTCCAGAGACATTGCCAAGAACACACCGTATCAGCGAAAGGACAGTCTAAAAGTCAATCACACGTCCATGTATAATGGTGGGGAAGAAACACAGAGAGAAGTCAAAGTGAGTACAGACACAAACCTCCTATGCAGGGAGGGAGCTGTGTTGCAGGGCTCTGTAAGGGCATGAACAGAAGGAATGATTCTGGATCATGTGCATTTGGAGAGGGAGTTTCTAGTCTGGATCTCTATTGTGATCCAGGGTTCTTCATCTCACTATTTCACACGGGAATTTATGTTTTGTTTTCTTTTTATGATTCAGTTCCTACCCTTAATATCTGTGAATTCAAAGTTGTATTGTAAGAAAATAAAACATTCTCATAGAGAGAAAAACAACCAACCAAAATGAGCTTGTCCCATAGGGAGTAGAAATTTTCCAGGGGTGATCAGCGTGTATTTTGAGAAGGTCAGTGTTTTAGTCCTGGTGGACTGGAGAAACAAATTCATAGACACTCCTATGTGTATAGGAAAAAGCTTTATATAAAGAGCAACGGTATATTGAGAAAACACACCAGTCCAGTGCAGATTAAACCCATAAGGCCAATATTAGCCCATATGTCTGAAACCATTCTGTAAATTCCTCTTCAGACTCATGCAATACATGATACAATGCCAGGTGCAAGAAAATCACAGGTTAGTGGGTGGAAAGTCTTGTGGATCCAGTGGCATTAGAAGCATCTTACTGCTGGCGTGGGCCTCCACGTGACTCCTCCAGCTCCAAGGTTCTGGCTGCCATTAGCATAGCTCCATGTGGCTTGTCAACAACAATGCCTCACAGGGAGAGAGTGTATCTAGCCTTCAGTGAGCTATTCATCTCCTTTGCACCTCCAAATGAGGTCATGAAGGCGTGACCTGATTGACAGGCTAGACTGCACCCCTTCGCAGGTTCACAGGAGATCATGTAACTGCCACAGTCTGAATATCTTTCAGGAAGACTCAGTGGAGTGCTAACCGTTAAGGCCTCAATTAATGGCTGTAAAGTTGGTGGTTTGAAACGTGGTGTCATTTATTCAAGTACAATATATTGTAAAAAGTTGCTTTCACCCAAACTAAAATTCTGTTGACATTGATCAGTTCCAAGTCATAGTAATCCTAGAGGACAGACTAGAACTGCTCCTACAAGATTTCCAAGCCTGTATTTCCTTATGAGATTATTCCACCACAAATTCTCCCACACAGCAGTTCGTGGGTCTGAATGACTGAATTTTCATTTAACAGCTAGGCAAGTCATGACTGTCCCATTAGGATTGGTAGTTCTTACTTATCTATCAGTTATTTTTAAAAAATATTATATCCTGTCAAACAGTCTTCATAGTTTAGAATTATGTTTTTCATCAAGCCTTGCTGTTTTTCATCCAGATTCTTCCCCTAGATCAGGGGTCAGTAAATTTCTTTTTTCAAAAAGACCTCTGAAAACTATAATTGATTATTCCATTGGTCATATAGACTTGGAGACAATTATTCAACCTTACTGATTGTGAAAACAACAGCAGGAAAGAGAAAAGGGCATAGCTGTGTGCTAATAGAATGTTATTCACAAAGACAGGCACTGGGCCATGAGCCTGTTAACCAAAGCCCTTCAATGAGGGTCTGTGTAAGTAACAGATGATCTTCTGTTTCTTTTCTAAAACAGTTTTATTGGAATTTCATGCACATGATATAATTCAATCATATCAAGAAGAGGCATATACCTGTCTTGATTTTCTCTGCAGTAGGAGCAGCTTGCCTGCCACTACCCCTCATCCCCTAAAAATTTTTGCCAGTGCCAAATTCTTCTCCACTCATCCCTTGGTCAGGAATGCCTCCCAGCTGATGAGGTGTCCCATCTGTGGCGCAGAAACATCCTAGACACTGACAGAAGAGCGCTTCAGCAGCTTGGCATCCCTACATTCCCTGACTTGATTGATCCCTAGTCACAGCTTCCAAACCAGCATATCTCAAAGGACATTGACACAGCAGCCAAGCTCATTGGGGCTGCCACAGTTGGAGTGGCATCTCTGGAGCCCGCATTGGGACTGGGTTTGGGAGCCTCATCCTTGCTTATGCCAGGAACCCTTCTCTGAAGCAGCCGCTCTTCTCCTATGCCATCCTGGGCTTTGCCTTCTCGAAGGCCCTCGGGCTTTTCTGCCTGATGGTGGCCTTCCTCATCCTTTTTACCATGTGAAGGAGCCATATCTACCCCCCACATTTCTCTGTCCCAAGTCTCTCTGCCCCAAATTTCCCTTCCCTGCACCTCCCCGGACAGCCTGGGGAAAATAATTGGCTCAAGGTTTGACAGAGACAAATAAATACTGTATTAATAAAGATGCTTCTTTTTTTTAAAAAAAGTGGGGGGCATACAATCATCATCACTATCGATTAAATTTTTTCTTCCTTTTGTTCATATCATTACATTTTTGGCAAAATGTACATAAGAAAACATTCTCCAATTCAACCACTGTTATATGTACAATTGAGTATCTTTGATGATACTTTTCATGTTTACAACCATTATTGATATCCTTTTCAAAATTATCCCATCACCAATAATATAAACTGAATTCCCCCTAAGCAACAACCATTTCACCTTCACCCATGGTAACCATTGGTCAAGCTTTGTTTGTTTTTATATAGTTTTAAAAATAGATGTATATAATATTCACATATCAGGCATCAAAGAACAAAAAAATCTTTATAATTGGGTGCATACCTCCATGATACAATCACCGAGGACAAACAGGTGCATATGCAAATGTGGTGAACAAAGCTGATGGTGCGGGCTATCAAAAGAGATAGTGTCTGGGGTCTTAAAGGCTTGAAGGTAAACAAACGGCTATCTAACTCAGAAGCAACAAAGCCCACATGGAAGAAGCACACCAGCCTGTGTCATCAAGAGGTGTGGAAGGGATCAGGTATAGGCATCATAAGAAAAAAAAAATCTTACCAGAGTGAATGAAGGGGAAAGTGCAGAGTGGTGACCCTAAGCCCATTTGTTGGCCACTGTAGATCCCCTTGCAGAGCGGTCTAGGGGAGGACTTGAGTCAGTCAGGGTGTGATATAGCACTGATGAAGAATACAGCTTTCCTCCAGTTCATAAATGCTTCCACCCCTCCCTCCACCCCACCCCACCCCACTACCATGATCCAAATTCTACCTTGCAAGTCTGGATAGAGCAGAGGATGTACACTGGTGCAGATAGGAGCTGGAGGCACAGGGAATCCAGGGAGGATGATACCTTCAGGACCAGGGTGTGAGGGGTGATACTGGCAGGGTAGAGGGTGAGTAGGTTGGAAAGAGGGAACCGATTACAAGGCTCTACATGTGACCTCCTCCCTGGGGGACAGACAACAGAAAAGGGGGTGAAGGGAGACTCTGAACTGGGCAAGATATGACAAAATAATAATTTATAAATTGTCAAGGGAACATGAGGGAGGAGGGAGCTTTGAAAATGATGAGGGCAAAGAATGTACAGATGTGCTTTATACAATTAATGTAAGTATGGATTGTCATAAGAGTTGTCTGAGTCCCTAATAAAATGTTTTTTAAAAATAGTATTCATTTACATAGATGTTTAAAATGTTGTACTATATGTATATATGCATATATATAATAATGAATTCTTTGGTTCTCTCCCCCTCCCACATTCATTGTTTGCTCCCGAAAGTTCCTCACCCTTCCTACTCCTCTACTCCCCTAGGGCCCTATAGACCATTGCATCAGTTATTGTCTCTAGGGATCCGCGCCTTCTGTGCTTTACAAACTTTGAAACCCAATAGAAACAACAAAAAACAAAACCAAAATAAAACAGCAAGAAGAAAATAATAATAATATAAAGATAAAAATGAAAATGAAGAATAAAGAAGGAAAGACTACCATCAATATTTTAAAGTTCAGCAAAAAAAAAAAAAAATCCTGTCATGGAACAAGTGAGAAATGCTTTACCTTAGAGCAAGTACAGGTTGGATTGAGAGGTAGGTCAACTGACCAATTGTCATATTATGCCATGGTCTGATCCACCGTGATCAAGTTCGCAGTTATCTCTGTCTGAGAGTAAAGCTTTTCAAGGGGATCTGCCAGAGGTTTAATATGACTAAATATTCTTCAGATGGATTTTTTTGAGTTCTCACTGTTCACCTACCCTTCGACAAATTGGATGTTCATAATTTGAGCTCTGAAGGTTTTTCCTTCATCACATTTGAATTGTCACTATCTTTGGGTCACACATGCTGGTGTGCTTCTTCATTGTGGACTTCCTTGACACCTGACTTAGATGGCTGCTTGAAGACAAGCCATTTAGATCCCAGATAATTGATACCCTGGTACCATCTGCTTTCTTCACCCCACTTTGCTATAATGCCCCTATCTTCATTGATTTTTCAATGAAGGTAAGTATTGAGCAGAGCCATGTTAAGATCCTGTACCCAGAATATGATCACCTAGAGGATGGATCTAGCTAAATCCTGTCATATACCATGGGCACCTCTAACTAGTGCCTGGAAAGTGAACATGTGAAACTCCACAACTATGTTAGTCTGGGTGGACTAGGGAAAAAAATTCACAGACATTCATATGTGTACAAGAGAGAACTTTATATCACAGAGAAATTGTACATTAAGAAGGCATAACCGCCCAGTCCAGTTCAAGTCCATAAGTCTGATATTAGCCCAGATATCTGACACCAGACTATAAATTCTTCAGACTCATGCAACACATGCAATGATGCCGAATGCATGAAGAGCACATGCCAGTGGGTGCAAAGTCTTGTGGATCCAGTGGAGATGGGTGGAAACATCTCAAAGCTGTTAAGAGTCTCCACGTGGCTCCTTCAGCTCCAGGGCTCTAGCGTAGCTCCTTGTGCATTGTTGACAGGAATGTCTCATAGGGCATGAGACTGTGTCCTGCCTCCAGCGAGCTATTTTTCTCCTCAGTGCCTCCAAATGATGTCATCAAACTGCACCCAGATTGACAGACTAAACTCCATCCCTTCATCTTAAGTCTCAAATTGACAGCAGATTATACAACTACCACAGCAACCATGGAGGCAGATAAAGAGCAGGACAGGAAAAGCGAAGTAGGTACCTTCTCTATTTGTTTTGTACTCTACTCTTATTTGTATCTTTATGTCATTATAATTTTTCTTTATGTTTAATTATATCTTTGTTTTTAATTGTTTTTGTTATTATCTCCAAGTTTGGAAGTAAAGGAGTGGATGAATAGAGACCATAACTGAGGCAATGGTTTATATGGAAGGGGGAGGAGTAATCAGTGGATCTGTGAAGCAGGAGGGAGCATTAAGCTTATTTTGAAAATGGGCATACAACTTTTTTTTAGAAGTGTTTTAAGTATGGAAATGTGAATGTTATATCAGGAAAAGAAAGAAAGAAAGAAAGAAAGAAAGAAAGAAAGAAAGAAAGAAAGAAAGAAAGAAAGAAAGAAAGAAAACGATCTATGGTTACCATGTGTGAAGTGGGAAGAGATTTGGCTTAGGGGGGCATTAAATTAAGTTTAACTGCAGTGAAACAATATGCAGGGGAATAAAAATAATGGTTCTACAACCTGAAAAGAATACTCAATGGCACTGAATTACACATGTAGAAGGCGTTGAATCGGTGAAAGTTTTGTTGCATACAGTTTTGCAAGTATGTGAAATATATTACATGAATAATGATTACAGAGGGGGAGAAATTGTTCTATAATTGACTGTGGTAAAGATTATACAACTCTTCTTGATATGGTTGAAGTATTGAATTATATAAGGGGGAAAGTTCTAATAAAAGTGTTTTGTTTTGAAGTGGATGCTCAGAAATATTCATCATTTTACCTTCCACTTTAACTCAACAGCCTGCACATCTCATGGGCTACCCTTGTCCTAAGGGTAGAACTGGGCTGCCCAGAGAGAAAGTGGAACATTCCTAGGAAAATAGTATCCCCAGGAATTCCCTTCATTATGGCTCACACCTCAGGCCAACTGTCTGCATTTCTACAAATCTACCCATGGTTTTCAGGAAGAAATTGTTTGTCCACAGTCAGTGCAAATGATGAAGGGTAGAGATTGACCTCACAGAACACAGGTCAGGAAAATCCCCTCTAGAGGCCATTACTGCTCCTCCTCAGAGCCATCCTCTTTCTGCTTCCACAAGCACAGCACACGTGGATCGCCTACAGTAAAATATGGTAACAGAGCTCCAAGTCACACATGAAAGTCAGGTATCTTAGGCCTTCATCCTTACCATGTTAAACAGAGATGCCTGTGGAGGTGACACCCTTCTGGATTCTTCTTGGTGACATGAATGTCCTACCCTGTAAGCACCTTCATGTCAAAAGCAGTTCTTTTCATCTTAGAATGGTTTTAAATTATATTTCCCCCCGTATTCCTAGGTGTGATCGTGCAGGTAGAGCTGCTACAGACCAGTCATGAGTTGGGAAAGCTATGTGCTATGTCTCAAAGTGCTATGTCTAGCTTCCAGGTCTGAAAATATCAATGTTTCTAGATCTAAAAGGCTCTGGGAAACACGACCTGTGTTAGGTGGCACAGAAGCCTTGTGATGAGTCTTAGCAACAACTCAGTTTTCACATATTGATGCATTGCAACCACTATAGCTCAACCAGCTGCATGTGTTTTAACAATCTGAAACCTGAGGACACTGACATGTAAAATGTAGGAAACGTACTAGGAGACACAATGAAGGCTTAATGGTCAAACATCTCAAGCATCACAACCCTAATTTGGCAGCAGAGGGAGCTCAGGGTACATGGGACACAATCTTTGCCACAGGAGCAGGTGCAGGGGGTGCCAAGTGTTTCTTTGCTCTTGTGTCTGGAGTTTTCCAATTCACCCATGTGGAAGACCACTTCAAGGAACCTTCAGCAACTAGGTTCGCATGCCTCTTATTTTCCTGGAGGGCAGATCCTAAAAATTAAAAGCCCATATTCTTCCTCAGAAGACAGGGGAGAAAGAAATCACACTTGGGACAAGTTGAAATCAATCCCAGAAGGACTGGTAGTCTCTCTATGCCGTTAAATTCTGACCTCCATGTGCTTCACTCACACAATCAGTTTCTCTCCATCCTAATTATTTTTTCCAAATTACTTTAGGTTGAAATTGTATGTGTGTGAATCCCAGCCCAAGTATCTCCTGTGAAGAGAAAACCAAACCAAACCTGATTTTACCATTTCTGAAATAATTGACAGTTGTATATTATTTTTGTCAATATTTATTATTTTAATAGGTAATTATTCTCTTGAGAAAAACATATCCTTTAACCAGGATTTGTCAAATTATTTTTTTTACATTTTATTAGGGGCTCATAAAACTCTTATCACAATCCATAAATATACATGCATCAATTGTATAAAGCACGTCTGTACATTCTTTGCACACCAGCCTGTATGATCATGAGGTGTACACGTGATCATGTATCAGATATCAAAGACCCAGAACAAAATAATATCTTTGTGAATGAAGAAGAGTGTGCAGTGGAGACCCAAAGCCCATTAATAGACAATTGGACATCTCCTTACAGAAAGGTCACAAGAAAGAGAAGAGCCAGTCAGGGTGCACTACAGCACCGATGAAACAAACAACTTTCCTCTAGTTCTTTAATGCTTCTCCCCCCACTATCATGGCCTCAATCCTACCTTATAAATCTTAGTAGACCAGAATATTTACACTGCTACAGATAAGATCTCGCAACACAGGGAATCCAGGACAGATAAACCGCTCAGAACCAACAATGAGAATAGAGATATCAAGAGAGTAATGGGAAGGTGGGAGTAGAAAGAGGAAATCAATCACAAGGATTGACATAGAACTCCCTCCCAGTGGGACAAACAGCAGAAAAGTAGGTGAAGTGAGACAGCAGACAATGCAAAATATGAAAATCATAATTTATAATTTATCAAGGTTCATGAAAGAGGGAGAGTGGGAGAGGGAGGGGAAAATGAGGAACTGATATCAAGGGCTCCAGTACAAAGCAAACGCTTTGAAAATGATGATGGCAGCATATGTACAAATGTGCTTGACAATGGATGAATGCATGAATTGTGATAAGAGCCCTAAGAGCCCCCAATAAAAGTATTTAATAAAAAAGAAAGCATTAGTATTGTAAAGCATAATACCTAGATTTTGGAGAGCACAATCAACTCCTCAAGCATGGGAGACTTCCTCTAGTTTTTGGAAGATGCCCTGGAAACGTCCCGATGTGTTATGCAAATTCACAGACAGCATTGGCTTCTCTGGGTATGTAGAGACCTTCAGCATCTACAGAACTTCTAAGTTTAACTCAGTACCTTAAAATTCTTGGTGTGCAAAAGATTTGTGAAGGGAAGGCAAGCTTGATTCAAGGCAAGACAAACCTGCAGGGAAGGAGCGAGACTCAGGAGCCGCTGTCATATTCAGCTCAAGGGGACAATTAAGGGAAGGTCTAGAAGGGGCTGGGGAGGGTTTTACTTTTAGCATATGAATTTTCTTTTCCAAAAGATAATTTAAAAGAGAATTAGACAAGGGAAGCTTGTGTCAGATTAAATATATATTTCTAGGGGAATATTTATTTAACTGCATCAAGAAATGAATAAGCACCACACTTAAGGGGTGGAGAGGAGGAGGGCACATTTCAAGGCACTGTCTCTAACTGTAGGTTGACATTTCCATTAAGTCAATTCTTTCTCTTAACAACCCTATAGAATAGGGCTGCCCTTGTAGGCTTCTGAGTCTATAAATCTTCATGGGTGTGTAGAGAATTCTTCCCCCTGCAGAGCCATTGGAGATTTAGAATGACTGACCTTGCATTTAGCAGCACACTGCATAATGAACCCCACACGCAGGGCTTTCCAAGATATCTAGAACATTCTTATCTACTCTTGGAGTGACTCTCTTAGAAGTCATTCAACATTACTTATGACTATATAGGCAGAAGGTATGCAAATAGACCCCTCCCCTGCTGAGGAAAACCATCCAAGTCCCAACTCTGAAGCTCTTGGACAGTTGCTCCACCTCTGGAATTCCAAGGTACCCCCATTCAAGACTGAACAAATCAAGTCACAATGGAATCTCTATTGAGCTCAATTTTCCTTTTTGGAATTTCAAAAGATGCTTTGATGCAGAGAAAGTGTGCATGAGGGGGCATGAGTGAGAGGCAGTAAATATGATTTTCAGGATCAGGATGTCTGTGTGTTTGCAGGTGTCCAGTGTGAGGTGGAGCTATGGCATCTGAGGGAGACTTGAGGCAGTCGGAGGCTTCTCTGATATTCTCCCGTACAGTCTCTGCATTCATTGCCTGTATTTATAATATACACTGGATCTGCCTAGCCCCAGAGAAGGGGCGGCAGTGGGTTTCATACATGAATAGTGTTGGTAGGACTCTCCGAAGGGCCAATTCACCATCTCCAAAGACAATGGTAAGGACATACTATAACTTCAAATGGACAACCTGAACTTCAAGGACACAGTTTTGTATTTCTGTGCAAAAGATGCACAGTATGGTAGTTACATAATCTGGTGTGAATTTGGTACTTCATAGGATAAAGAGGGAAGGGTTGGAGTCTGTCAATTGGATCATAGCCAATGAAGCCTCTGCGTGGGCATGGCCTTCTGAGAATTCTGGGAAATCCCGTATTCCATCTTGGAGGTGGAAGAGAGATTCTCTAATCCCTGGGAGACACCCTACTGACAAGGGTGACTCTCTGTGAGACATCCCTGAATAGAAGCCACATGGACCTACCCCATGCAGCCCTGGGTTCTGGAGAAGACATGTAGAGACCCGTCTCCGCTGAAAAGCTTACAATGCCACTGGATCCAAAGACTTTCTGCCCACTGGCCTGTGACCATCTTGCATTCTGGATCATTGTATGTATTTCATAAGTATGAAGAGGAATTTATACATTGGTATCCGACACATGGGCTAATAATGGACTTATGGGCTTGGCCCTAACTGGGGTTAAGATGCTTTCTAAATGTACAATTGCCCTTTATATTAAATCTCTTATACACAATATACGTGTGTCTATGGATTGGTTTCTCTAGTCTACCCAGACCAACGCACACAGTGAGGAGAAGTCAGAGTTAACCCAGACATGAATGTACCCTAGTGGAAGAGGTTAGGCTGCAGGAACCCCTCAGGATCTGCAGAGCACAGGACTCAGACCCAGGAGTAGGTCCAAATGGAGCTTCACTACTGGCTTCCTGTTGTGTCTGGGGATTCTTCTCCTTCTCAGCATCCCTCAGGGAATCAGTGCATCTCCTCCCGTCTTTCTGAAACACTCACCCAATCTCCCTCTGATGATAGGATGATTTCAAACTTAGCTTGTTTCGTTTTTCCCTTGAATTGTCTCAAATTTCCCATGTAATTGGTAATTCCTGCATCTAGGACAAATTCTGTTCAAATCATCGGCTTCATCAAAAACTTTACCCCTTGCTTTCAATAACCCTCCTGTATTCCCTCCTTCCTCGGGATAACAGTCCCTGCTGTGCAAAGGATCTCACTTTATTATCTTTGTATGTGTGTGTGTGTGTATATATATATATATATTTCCACACAACATACTACATGAACTTACCACCAGTAGCCCAATCCTAGATCAAGTCACCTCTCTCCATTCATCCAAATGGAGACTTTCTTCTCTGAGTTCATTCATTTTATTCATTCACAGCTCCTGTCTGTCCTTGTCCACCACAGGCTAATTTGAGAGTCAGTGTTTTTTTCTCCAAAGGCTGTTTAATTTAGCAGTTGTGCATATTGATACAAGAGTAGGAAAAGGGAGATAAGACACATTTTATGCTTAGTCTCAACATGCCTCCACAGACCTCACCTCCCTTCCTGCCCTATGTCCCCTTGTGCATGGGCTATAAGCATCCTATTCTGTACAGGGCACCCACAGGTTCCCTTCAAGTTCTGTCAGAATATCCTTCTCTAGAGACATGCCCAGGGACTGATTTTCTGTCAATCAGTACTGTGACTGCTGTAGTTATGATCACATATTTCTGAGTCAGGCACACACAGAGGGAAAGGCTATGGGTACCCAGACACATACACCCATACAGGGAGAGGGCGGGGCTCAGGGGTCACTCAAGCCCACAGATAACAGGGACCCTCAGGGGAGAAATGTAGAGGAGCCTAAGAAGGATTAGTAAAATTAGGTACCTATTTCCTCTACCTGCAGAGAAAATGTCTCTGCCACACACCTCCACATTCTTGTAGCTCAGTGTGTATATTCTTGTATGCACTTTGTCTGTTTTTTTGTATGTGCTAGTACACATGAACTACTCTGTGCCTTAATATGTTATACTATGTGACAGAACTTGTAGTCTGTTCTGCATTGATTCTATTATTATAATTCTAGTATATTTTAGTGTGTCTTTGTGGGTTTTTTTCTTAAGTAAATGCATGTATATTTATTAATCTGAGGGTATTGTATGAAGATTTGTTAGTTCTAGTATATGTGCTGATTTGTTCATAGTAGGCATGTGTATGTTAATATGACTGTTAAAACACAAATGTCATTATGTGAGTTTCCTGCTTGCGTGTGTTCAGTCCAACCCATGTGAGCTCTTCAAACTTTATGAGCTCACATCTCCTTGAATAAAATACTTTATTGAGTGTTAAGAAATTACTAAGCATGGGGGAATCCATTAGAGGCCCATAGTAATATGCACAGCAGAGTACGCTAATCCGTGAAACTTCTTTTTAAAGTGGACAATAAGAAACAGAAGGACATGAACAGCAAATCCTAGAGGTGAACTAGTCAATGCAGAGACATCCTTAACTAGGAAACAGGCCCAGAGGGATGTTTATTTTCTCCTCTCTGAAGCTCTTGTGTTTATGGATGGCAATGATAAAGCCTTTGTAAAAGAATGCACGCTACACTCAAAGGATGTCTAGTTGTAGGTACATGGGTGATGCCAAGAGCCAACGTGAATGCAGAAGTTTAAAGGTAAATGAGATGGATCAAGGAAAAGGATGACTTATCTTCCATCATCTTTGCCCAGAGAATGGGGTTCAAGCTCTCTAAATAAGGTTAACTGATGAAAAATAACACAAACTATTGGAGAGGGCTTACTCCTATTCCTTTCAAACAGCTAAAAGAACTCAAGGTTGCTTGTGCCCAATATGGCCCAACTGCCTCTTTTACTCAATCTTTATTAGATACACTTTCCTTCGAGGTGCTTCCCGCCGCAGAATGGAAACAATTGGCTTTTGAAAATGCAAATACTGCCTGCCAGGCAGCGCTGAGACCTTTTGGAAAAAAGGGCAACCTGTCCGATTATATCAGACTATGCTCAGACATTGAACCTTTCTTTACTCAGGGGCTTGCGATAGCAGCTGCTTTGTAAGGAAAAACAGTAAAGGAGGGTTAATGATACTATGGAACTTATGGGAGCCCTGCAGGCTGGGCTCCCTTCCCCCTCTGCTATTCCAGCCAATACATATAAGATCATTTTAGATTTAAAAGATTGTTTTTATACCACGCCCTTGGATCCAAAATATTGTAAGAGATTTGCCTTTAGTGTCCCTTCCACCAACTTCAAAGAGCCTATGAAGAGATATCATTGGCTTGTTTTGCCTGGAGGAATGGCCCCAACCCGCTATTAATATGGGGAGGAGGGCATGTTTGGGTTTTTACACAGGATGCTGATGGAGCATGGGGGCTGCCTGAATGGTTGGTGCAGTTTGCAAACCATGCAGATGGTAATTTGCCTCAGAGTGCTTCTGGGGACATGGCTCAGTGAGAAGTACTAGGCTTAAGTTTCTGATCCACCACTCTTACTTCCTGCTGTCTGGGAAGGTCTGGAAATCAAGATGTGGGTTAATGACTCACGCCCTCCCTGTACAAAGTGAAGGAAATGTTATTCCACCCACTCCACAGTCTTTTTCCTCATGTAGACTAGAGATTCAAAAGAATAATAAAACCATATTGTGGAGATCGTGTCTCACAGACAAGCCCATCAGGTATAACGTCACAAAAGAGAGATATATCATCGATTGGTCTGTTAACCAGGACAATACTAAAAAAAAAAACACTGCCAAATGGGAAAAGGGGCTGTCTGCAGGGCTTTGGTGGTCAGATTTGGGTTTTCCACAAACTCAGTGGTGGAAAATAGGGGCTGCTTAGGGGGACATGAAGCTTATGGGCCCTACCTCCAGACCACAGGGAAATGTTACTGCCTGCGTACCATCGCCTTATGTACTTTTGGCAGGGAATATTACTATAGATCATGATGACTCTAAGTTTAACAGGTCTTGTAATAACTGCAATTTGTCTAATTGTATTACCTGGTCCCCTGAAGGTATTGTCATCGCCATTTTATATCAACCTTCTTTTGTTATGCTGCCAGTGAATATTACTGGGCCTTGGTATTCAGAAAGAGGGTTACAGGTATTAGAAGAGACTGAAAAAGCATCAACCAGATTTAAGTGTTTTGTAGGTTTGCTTATAGCAAGTATTTTAGCTATATTAAGTTTAGTTGCTACTGCTACTACTGCAGCAATTGTACTTTCACAAATCTTACAAACTGCCCACTGTGGAAATGAATTATCCAAAGATGTGACTAATGTTTTGGGTACTCAAGAAGATATAGACAGGAAGTTAGAACAAAAAGTAAATGCTCTTTATGACATGGTCATGTATTTAGGAGACGAGGTGCAGGGGCTTAAGGCCAGGTCTAGTCTACAGTGCCATGCTGTACATACATGGATCTGTGTTACACCTAAATAGTACACTAACAGTCAGTATAGCTGGATTAAAGTGTAGAATCATCTTCAAGGTACTTGGCACAATGCTAATGAGTCTTTAGATTGATTACAACTCCATCAAGAAATATTAGCCATAAAAGATGCTAAGTCTCTTTATTTTGATGTCGACAAGGTTGCTGAGGATTGGCTCCAGCATTTTCAAGATTCTTTCCCTTCGTTAGGAAATCTCAGAGGCCTACCTCACATGCTTTTTCTCTAGTCACAGCGGGAGTGTGTGTATTGTTTATCTTATGCATACTCCCTATGATACTGCACAAGGTTATGGTTGAATTATTGGCTTTAGGAACAAAATTACAGGAAGTACACCTGCATACTTCACTCCCTCCCCAAACAGGAGTATAAGGCAGAGGCTGGTTAGTCAGACGGGTAAAATCGAGTCTGAGTATTCCAACCTAAGACAGGTCATAGTCTCCTGCAGACAGTGACTGATGACGGGTAAGGGCGATTTCAGGACTTCACAACCTAAGACAGACACAGTGATCTGCTGACGTTTTGAGTAAAGACGTCTTCAGTAAATAAAAAAGCGGGGGCTGTTGAAGGCCATTAAGACTCAGCTTTGAAACAGCTGATAACTCTCATGAACTATGTGTCAGTGTTTGCTGATTTCTTCTGTGACTTTACGTTTTGAACATACTGTTAAGAACAAGAACAACAAAAAAAAAAGAACAAGAAAGTATGCAAAGTCTGGGAAGATACGTTGTTTAATTTTCTCAGGGATGTCTGCCTTGGCAGAAGACAAAATTGCTATGTGTAGCAAATGTGCTTGCTTAACAATGAGATAATAAACCCCGGGTTGTTTCTGCATGGATAAAAGGAGTATGTAAAACAAACCCGAAGCTTCAGTATTCACTGTTGCCCTCCCAATACTTTTAATCTCTTCTTTTTACCCTAATAATCATTCCCCCTCTTTCAGGACGGTTTGACTCCTGAGCTGGCTCCGACAGCCCCTCCTTGATCAAAATTCTTAATCTAAAGCTTGAGTAAATTTTAACTCCTTCCAGAAAAAAAATTGGTTGGTGTATAGAAAAAAGACCAAACAAACAAATATCCTGAATACTGAAAGTATAACAGTCAAGAGATCAATCATTGCATTAGATAAATCTGCTGAACAATGCCTCTTTAGAGTATTGAAAGGAAAAGATATTACCTGGAGGACTGGTTTCACCTGACCAAAGCAGGCTATTGTCAATTGACTCTTGTGCATTTGAAAGATGAACAAAGGAAGGCTGAAGAAGAATGAATATATTAGAATTGTAGTTCTGGACAAGAATGTCCCACATACCATGGACATGCAAAGGACAAACAAGTCTGTTTTGGAAGATGTAATGTCAGAGTGCTACTTAGAGGCAAGGATGGTGAGAGTTCATATTATATACTTTGGACATATATCAGAAAAGATCATTCCTCGAAAAGGATATTTTGTTTGGTAAAGATGACGGGCAGTGAAAAACATGAATCCCACTACCAAATGGATTAACAAAGTGACTGCGACAAATGGTTCACCAAACCCGAAGAATGATATTCCTGCTCAAATTGCCTAATGCACAGAGAGGACCATAGGGCCATCCCAATCACAAGACACGGCATCCCTTAATGACCCACAGCGCTATGAGGGACAACACTGTGGCACACTGTGGGAAATGTGCTCGATCTGACTTCACCACACTGGGGCAAAACTCTAAGGGCATGCAACAGAGCAGCAAGAGGAGCAAAGCAATGAAGTGCCCGGGAAATACAAAAAAACAGACTGAGTGGCCAAGGCATGGTACCACATCAGACTCAACCAACAGTAAAATACTCCTAATGATCAACGAACAAACCTGGAATGATTCTTAAGTCTTTTCTCTTTTTTTCCGGTGGTTGCTTCCTTTTTTGTTGTTGTTATTTTGCTCTGTCTTGTTTCTGTGCTTATTATTGTCTCCGCATGTCTGTCTAGATAAGATTGGCAGGATAAACACACCAGAGGAGACAACAATGGGGCTGATGGTTCTGGGGGGGGGGGATAAAGGAAACAGGGAAGTGGGGGAAAGGAAGTGGCTGTAAGCCTGGGGTCAAGGGCACAACAAGTGATCTAAAATCGACGTTGAGGAGAGTGTAGGATGCCTGGTAGGGCGTGATCAAGGGCAATGTAATGAGAGGAATTACTGAAAACTGATGAAGGCCAAACATGATAGTGGGACAAGAGGAAAGTAAAAGGAAATAGAGGAAAGAAGTAGGAGACAAAGGGCATTTATAGAGTTCTAAATACAGTCATTTACATATGTACACATATATATGACAAAAGGGTAACATATCTATGTAAATATATTTAAATTTTAAGTATAAAAGTAGCAGATAGACATTGGACCTCTACCCCAGTACTCTCTCAATGAAAGAAGACTTTGTTCTAATAACCTGGCATTCCATGATGCTCAGCTTCCTGACACAATCGATTAAGACAAAATGGTGCAGAAGCAAATATGGTGAAGAAAGTTGATGCTGCCTGGCTATCAAAAGATATAGCTTCTGGGGTCCTAAAGGCCATCAAACTGAGAAGCTACAAAGTCCACATGGAAGAAGCACACAAGCCTGTGTGATCATGAGGTGTCAATAGGATCAGGTATCTGGCATCAGAGACACAGAACAAAAAATCCTATCAATTTGAAAGAGGGGTAGTGTGGAGTGAGACCCAAAGTCTATCTGTAGGCAATTGGACACCCCCTTACAGAAGGGTGTGTTACACAGAAACAAAACCAGGACACTTGTGAATATATATAGATATGTGCATACATACATCTATTACATATACAATATATAATCATTATATATAAAACCATTATATATAATCATTATATATTATTATATATTCTATATAATGGATAGACATATAAAGCACAAAAGAATATAGCAGCTAATTTGTTCACACAGCTGTCCAGAGTGCTCAGTTCAACTCACTTCCGTGAAACATTTAATATACTGGAAGTCCTTCAACTCATGAGGGCCACTGGGTCCAAGGTCAAGGAAGCAGACAGGTGAGTCTTATGTACGGCAATGCAGGCAGTCTGGACACAGGCAGCAAACAAAGGGCAGATCATCAACAAAGAGCAAGAAGATAGGATCCAACAGTCCCAAGCTCAAGTGATGCATACATCAGCAACATGATGAAGCACTTCTCAAAGGAACCTCAAGCTCTAGTGACATGATCCACAGGTTGTTAGGCCAACACTTAGTGTAGCTCACAAGTTGTGGCAGAGAACTAGCAGGCGCACCCTGATCTGATGAGAAGAGTGCAAGAGAGAGAGAGGCACGGTTTGCCTAGCCATTTATCTCTTTGCCCTCCAATCAAACTGCAACATTATTTATACCATGTTCCTATGAGCCAGGTTGGCACAATAAACTAACCTATCAGAATGGGTCACAAGGATGAGCCAGTTAGGGTTCAGTATAACACCTATGAAACATACAACTTTTCTCTAGTTGTTTAGTGCTCCCCCCACCCCACAATCATGACCCCAAATCTACTGTACGAAACTGGCTAGACCAGAGAATGCACATGGGTACCGAAAAGAGCTAGAAACACAGGGAATCAAGGGCAGATAAACCCATCAGGACCAATAATCAGAGTGGCAATACCAGGAGAGTAAGGGGTAGGTGAGGGGTGAAAGGGGAAATGAACACAATGATCTACATATAACCCCTTCTCAGGGGGATGGACAACAGAAAAGTGGGTGAAGGGAGACATCAGACAGTATAAGACACGAAAAAGCAATAAAAAATTATAATTTATCAGGGCTTCATGAGGGAAGAATAAAATGAGCTGATACAGCGCTCAAGTAGAAAGAAAATGTTTTGAAAGTGATGATAGCAACATGTACAAATGTGTGTAACACAATTGATATATGCATGGATTGTAATACAAGCTGTACAAGCCCCTGATAAAATGAGTTAAAATAAATAAATTTTTTAAAAACATGCGTTCATCCTCAATTATGAGGATGGCACAGGAGAGTGCAATGTTTTGTTCTGTTGTGCAATGGGTCCCAGTGAGATGGCACTGACTCAATGACAGCTGATATGACAACAGTCTCAGAAACCACAAATATACACCCAGCGCAAACACAAAGACATTAGTGTGTTATGTTTACAAAAGATATTATTTCTCTCATGAAAAAAAGGGAAGAGGTTTCTTCAGTTAAAAAAAGTTGGAACAAACAAGGTGACAACAAAATCACTGAGGCATTTCCACCCCTCATTAGTCCATTCTTTTGGTGAGCTGAAGGCAGTTCTCTAAGGGCCTCACAGCATGCCAGGTGGCAGAGTACTTTCAGGAACATGGGCTCTAGTCTAAAACAACACACTCACTAAGTGGTGAGCAGCTATTTGTCTGTCTAGGAAACTGTAAATCATGCAGTCCTGTACACTGAGGGTTCAGCTGGAAGTTCAGAGGATCCAGCAGAGCAAGAGACTGACAATAATTACTCACTGGATTGCAGGATGCTTAGAAGGTCTATAATCAATTGAATCAAAATAAAATTTCTTGAGAAACTTCCAGCCTAACTGTAAGATAGATGAAAACTAAAAATTCTGGCAGCTAGAGTATTCACATAAGATTAATAAGCACTTTTTTACTGTTTTGTTGCTTAAGTTCAACTTATTGGGTTCCAACATAACAATAGTTTTTAGAGCACTTAGTAACATTTTCTATGAGACAAGAAATAACCTGATACCCATGTCAGATGACGATATTTTAAGAAAACTATAGACGAGTGTTGATAATGGATCTGAATGAAAAAGTTATTTTTAAAATAGGAAACTGAGTCAGACAATATATTAAAATAAGCATGCATCAAGATTAATTCTAATTCATCCCAGAATTGATTTAACACAAGAAAATGAACACTCAAATATGCCTAGTGATGGGGGAAAAGTCAATTATCTAAATTGACACAGAATGAATAATAAACAAAGTAAAAAGCTTTTCATGTTAAAAAAAAACAACTACAAATCTAACATGAAATAGGTAAAACTCAATATGCTAATATACATTCTTGTAAAAAAAACTTTGAAAATGTCACATGTAAGAGAAAGAGAAAAAAGTTCACCCCATCGCAGAATCAGGATAAACATACATATCCATTTTCACCACTCATATTAAAAATGATACTAGCTAGATTGATCAGAAAAAAAGAATTAATAAAAAGAAGAAAATGACTTCCAAAAAGAAGAAAAGAAAATTCCTTATTCATCATAAATTGAAGATGTCATGTAAAAAAGTTGCCAATTGAAGGCAAACAAGCGGCCATCTAGCTCGGAAACAACAAAGCCCACAGAGAAGTGCGCAACCTAAGCGAATACAAGGTGTTGAACGGACCAGGTGGCAGACACCAAGAACAAAAACCATCATTGTGTGATCACCTTCCTCTAATCTCTGGGGGATGGGCAATGGGAAGGTGGGTGAGGGGAGAGGCCTGGAAGTATAAGATAACATAATAATTTATAAACTATTAAGGGTTCATGGGGGAGGGGAGAGCGGGGAGGGAAGGGAAGGGATAAAAAGGAAAACGAGCTTATTCCAGGAACCCAAGTGGAAGGAGAATTTTGAGAATAACGAGGGCAACTAATGTATAAGGGTGCTTTACTCAATTGATATATTTATGCATTGTGATAAGGGTTGTATGAGCCCCAATAAAAAGATTTATTAAATTTTTTAAAAGTTGCCAAATAGGTCATAAATACTATATATAGGTAGTAAATGTTAAAATGTTCTAGGCAACATTTCAACACACAAAAATACTTGGTACTTAAACCCCTAATGATAAACTGCTAATCTCCAACTCCCAAACCATTAACCCTTACATATTAAGATGCTGACCATCTTTCAAACACACCTATACCCTTCTAAAACACAAGAGGAGGAGGAGGTGATGCTGTTTGCCAGAGAGCAGGGAGAGCCGGCCAGCCTGCCTGCAGGGCTAAAATGGGCAAAAGCAGTACTAGGAGATTTATATATGCAGTTAGCAGGTAGCACACATTTTGCCCTAACAAAACTACTGGTAAACATCCTTAGTTGTTATCAAAAAGGATACTACAAAAACGTGTATGGTACACACACATGCACTTATGTACACACCAAAATCACATAAATAATGAAATTGAAAATAGATTTTTGTGTGTGTGAAACATTTTGAAACAATGATAAGATCTACAAAAATAAAATGGGATCCAACTCAACTATTCAAGTTTGTGAGACAGGTGGGAAAGCCTGGGGACCCCAGGGTGGGAGAGTGCCGACAGCGGGCCAGGGATCCAAACGGCATGCTGACACACAAGTGCACAATGTGAGCATCTCCAACCCATTTTCCTAACAGGACCTCCTCATTGACCACCTAGGTAGTGTCGAGAAAAACAAGTCCCCACTCAGTGGCTGGCCTACACACCTTTTCCAGCATGTGGCTGCCCGGGGTTCAAGGCTAGGGGCGATCAGGGAGTGTGGAGGCAGCTCCAATCATTCCCTCTCACCTCCTTCCTCTCTCCTGTCCTCCCTCCTCTACTCCTGCCCCTCACCCCTCCACCCCCATCTTACAAGGAAGATTAGATCAAATCATCCGACATTGAAGGATTAAAAAGTGACATCACTATGAACACTTGGCCACCACAAGCCAGTTATCCCTGTGGTAACTTTTCCAACACTTCCTGCTGAAACCCCAACAGGTCAGAGGGATCTAGAGGTCCTTCTTTCATGGTCTAAATTCCTACTAAAAATCAAGATCCAGTGAGCTTCAACAATTTCTGCTCCAGGGGAGGTTTCTGTCCTCCCTCAGCTCGCCTTAGGACACCTACATTACCTTTACCAGGTGTACCGTCCCAGTCAAACAACCCACCTGACCCTGCTAAGTCCCTGCCTGCTCCAGGGAGGAGTCCCAAGGAGGCTGCAGCTAAGGCTCAAAGGGAGCACAGCAAGAAATGCCAATGCAGCGGCAAGGAGACCTACTGTGTGTTATGTGCACAAGATGCTCCAGTAGGTCCACTCAGACTCCAGTATCTCGTTCAGGGCCATGAACGTTGTGCACTCGTTGATCAAAGACACCTTTGGGCACATCGCCGACCAGGCATCTCAACTGGCACATTCCAAACTACTCCACCATCACAGCCTGCCACATCCTGGTGACCATGAGCCTGCTGCTGCCTGGACAGCTGGCAGAGGCGCCTTGGCCAAGGGCCCCAGGGCCAACGCCCACTACACCAGCCCCAAATAAATTGTCCTTCAGCCTCACAACGTTCAAACGCCAAGGGCCCATTTCAGGGTCACTTCCAGTTTCATCCCCCAAATAGAGGTTGAACACCTTAACATTACCTTGTTTTTGGTTCCTTTGTTTCAGTTTGGTTTTTGATTCTTCTGTGCATAGTTTAGTTAGATTACTTTTGTGATGGAGAGCATCTTTCTTTCTTTTTAACATGTTTTGGGGCACTTAATCCACATATCCCACATAATCCCACAATTCAGCCATCTTAAGCATTCCACAATCATTACCACAATCGATTTCACATCGTCTATTTTCCCACTATGATTAAATCGCCTTTAAGCAGACTTATTAGTCACCTTCAGTTGTAGTGTTCAGTCCCCTCAATCCTTCATTCTTACTCCCCAAGTCCCCTCACCCTCCCCAACTCCGCCAGCGACCCACCCCGACCCCACCCAGGCATCCTTACAGACACTCGCATGTTATTTCATCTCTAGGCATCCACTCCTTTTGTGCTTCACAAACTGAACCCAACAGAAACAATAAAGAATAGAAAGGAAATGAAATGGGAATGATTTTAAAAACCTTAGTAATATATAGATAGAAATAAAAACAAAGAGTAAGAAGAAAGGGCGGCCACCAATATTTTAAAGCCAGGGAAGACGTTTCTGTCACGGACCAGCAAGAGATCTTGCGCCTAGAACAGACTCTGGTCGGGTCCAGAGAGAGGTCAGCAGAACAAGATCCCGGGCTCACCTTTGAGCTGAGGAGGCACAAGGAGTCTCGGGAGGAGGCATCGCTGTGCGGAAGGAAACAAGGGAGGGGGGTTAGGAGACCCGCAAAGAGAGAATCAGGGAACCCCGAAGCCCCAAACCCCAGCCGGGATCCCCTTTCTCCAACAGGGACTCCCACCATGAACCACAACCAATCTGAAAGCAGGGAAATAGGACCGGCCTTGGGGACACCCGCCCACCTCTCACCAAGAGAAGCGCTGGCAGGGTTCCTGGGGGAGAGAAAGGGCGCTTGCACCCTAGTCAGCTGGAATAAAACAGCCTCCGCCCACATACATGTCCCGGAGCCCAGAGCCTCCCACCTGGGAGCGCCAGCAACAGGGTGCTCAGGCTGTGGACGCTTCTCTGGCACCGCAAGCAGAGCACCGACAGTGGAATCCTTGCAGTGAGTTGCAGTTCAGAATAAGACACCGCCACTTCCCGCCCTGTCTGGGCGTGACCCGGGGTGGGAGGAGCTGGCGGGGTCAGAGAGGGGTAGGGGTCTGCCTTCACTTCCTCTCAAGGCAGCTCTTTCCCCGCCCATTTCTGCTGAGATGCCAGCACAGGCGCCTGGTGAGGGGGTGGGCGGGGCCTGGCCGGCTTGGGGCGGGGCTCGGGGAGGAGCCAGAGAGGAGAGAGGCGGTCCACGCCAAAGGGTCCACACCTGTGGCTGAAACTCCAGCGGCAAAGACTCAGATAACAATGGCTGAGGCACCAGTAATTTGGCCGTTTGCAGAGGGAGTGCATGGGTGACATGGTTGAGATAGAACCATGTACGTTGGGTGTGGATGTGTATCCTCCTAACAAACTGGAAACACCCAACCCCCCAACTCTGCCAAAGTGTTAATGGGGCTGAAGCAAGAACTGAGGGTCCCTGCTTAACATATGAGTTCAAACAGTTACCGTACCATGGGCTCAGAAGATAAAGGGGGGCCTGGCCTCTATCACTTTCTGTTTATAAGGACAGGACTCCCTCATATGCAAATTATCTTTCAGGCACTAGGGTACAATTTCACCCTTGGGGTGGGAAAACTATCAGTTCTCTACAGACAGGGCTGTGGGTCTCTTGGGAAACAGAGCTGTGGTCTAAAGATGCTATTGCTGTGTGTTCTGCTGTGCCTGTGACAGTTCCCCAAGGTGAGAGATTCAGATATCCGACCTGGGTCTATGGAGATAGTTGTGACTGACATGGAATTTTCTTTTTTTAATTTGCAGGCGTCCTGTCCCAGGTGCAGCTTCAGGAGTCGGGTCCAGGACTGGTGAAGCCCTCCCAGAAGCTGTCCCTCACCTGCATTGTCTCTGGTTTCTCCATAACAAGCAGTGTTTACTGTTGGAGCTGGATCCGCCAGACCTCGGGGAAGGGGCTGCAGTGGATGGGGTGCATAGATTATGGTGGTAATACAGGTTATAACCCGTCCTTCCAAAGCCGACTCTCCATCACCAGAGACACATCGAAGAATCAGTTCTCCCGGCAGCTGAGCTCCGTGACCGCTGAGGACACGGCTACGTATTACTGTGCAAGGAGCACAGTGAGGGGAAGTCAGTGTGAGCCCAGACACAAACCTCCCCTGCAGGGAAGACACTGGGCTGCAGGGGGCGCAGAGAACCCAGCCTTAGACAGGCACAGATGGATGACAGGGAGGATTTCCTGTGGAATTAGGGCTTTCTCACTTAACTCTTAGCCTCCCCTGGCACAGGTTTTCATTTTGCCATCTTTTTATCTATTTTACATTGGGATGCAAAGTTCAATGTCAGTAGTTTGAAATCACCAGCTCCTCCAAGCGAGAAAGATGAGGCTGTTTGCTCCTCCAAAAGATTAACAGTGTCTGACACCCTACGGAGCAGTTCTACTCTGTCCTAGAATCACTGTGATTCGGGATTCAACGGTGCCAATGGCTTATAGTTATCGAATTTCTGAATTTGCATCTTGTTTTGTTTATTTATGTCCATTAATTTGTTTTCTGTGTATTCTGCATTGTGTTTAATCATACTTCATATTATTATCAGGAATTGTTCTATTTTTAAAAATTGTTCTATTTTTTCCATCATCCTGGTCTCCACAAAACTTCATATATCATATTCTCATTTTAATTATATCATCCTTTTCTGTGACATCTTTTATATTATTTTAAAAATCTTTCTTAACATGTTAATGGTTTTCCTTTTAAATATATTTTTCCTGATTGTGCTTCAATTTACAAGGTTCTTTTATAAAAATAACCTTATTCTCCCTTCAAGTTGAATTACTCCCCTTCTTGTGTACTGCACACATATAACTGTTGATTTCTGTTAAACCAGTGTCGGAAGTCACTGACAAAAGCTCAGCTCACACACAGGCTCTGTGTGCAACAGTAGTTTGCTCACAGAGAAGAGACAGAGCCGGCTCACCATCAGAGTAGGCAGCAGTCCTCACAGCCAGTGGTTTCACTCTGTGGCCAGTGCAGGGAGGGAGGTTTGCAAGCATCCCTCCTTTGTGCTGCAGTTGAAGAACAGCAAACATAGAGAAATAAGGCTGTGCTGTGAGCTGAAATCTCCTTGAAGGCAGGGAGTAGGTGTTTTTTGTTGTTTCTTGCTGTATTCAATATCATGCATATGACAAGCAGTTTGCGTGTTCAGCATGAGCCACAGGGCGTGTTGCAGGACACCAGCTACTAAAGAGTGCTTTTGGATCCAGAATATCCTGAGAAAGGCAGTCAACTGACAAGATCCTCACATTCCAGTAGCCAGACTGACACATCCGAAGCACACCTAGGTCTGTTATGGATTCCAAGGAAGGGCTGCTGACTGCACTTGGACTGCCTGCTTCCTCAATTTAAATTCTTATTGGAGTTTATCTCATGTATTTTGTCATTGGGGGATAGCATTCTTGAATTTCAGCGATATGTTTTTCTTTTTGATGGTAGATGAAAGCCAGAATTGATTAACATAAAGAGACAGCAAGTAGAATAGGGGTTTCTGGGACTACAGTGGAGTGGTGGTGGTGGTGGAATAAAGGGAGATGGTGCCACTAGTTGAGAAAGGAAGATGATGTTTTCAAGCTAATTGGGGTAGCAGTTGTATAATACTGCTTGATGCACTTGAACTACGGATGGATATGACAACTGCATTTGCTCCCAATAAAACAGTTTTGGAGGAAAAGTGAGACAATAAATAAAATATTAAATAAAGAATATTTATTCCATTGCTAACACTTTTTATAAATTCAAATTTCTGGCTTATATCATAATCTCTTTTCTGATTGAATATTTTAGCTAGTCTTTTGAAATGTTGTACCAGCAACACTCTCCATCATTTCTAATTGTGAGTAAAAAATGAAAACTATGTCATATTCTAAGTTATTTTTATCATATATGTGCTACAAAATAATATTTTCAACATTCTTCTCATACATAATTCAATGGAGAGGTACATAGTTTATTGTGCCAACCTGGCCGATAAACACTTATGGGGTCAATTGAAGGGCTGAGGGATAAATGGCTTGGTGAGCCTCGCCTTTCTAGTTCTAGGGTCACTTGTTTTCTGATGGTCAGACAAGGGTGCAGCTGCCTTAGACAGTTCCCTGCTTCATCTGGCAAGGCTCACTTCCTGCAAGAACATCCCTTAAGAGAAGCTGCATGGACCTACCCCCATGAAGCCCTGAGTGCTAGAACAGCTGAGGGGTGACCCTGCCTGTGCTGAGATGCTTACACATTCTCTTACTTGGCTTTCTTCCTGCCATCGGCCTCATTGTGCATGTTTTGTGAGATGGAAGAAGACTTTGTGGATTGGTGTTGGACATATGGGCTAATGTTGGAGTTGTGGGCTTGGGTACCACTGAGTTAGGATGTTTTCTTGATGTGCACTTAACCTTTATATAAAACTCTCTTATACATATGAGTTTCTGTGGATCATTTATCTAATGTACCCAGACTAACACAAATGGCATTAGATTATTATTGTGTTCAACAATTACCAACAGCTGCAAAATTCCCTCCCAAACGCATCACAGAAACCCATAAAAAGAATTCTCACTTGACAATTTCTTCCTTAACATGGAATAAATAACTCTATAACTCTCTTGCTTGAATTACTTTGAATAGAAATCTGCTTTAAGTATGGTTCCTATTTCTGTGGACAGAATGAACCCTAACCTCTGTTTAATACTTTGATTGTCTTTCAGGCAAATGTCTTTCTTGATTGATATTTTATTGTGGCATATATCTCATAACAATATCTATATAAATATCTACATGAATCGATCTCACTTCATTTCACTGCAACCAATTCAGAGTGTTCGCAACTTGTATCATTCTCTATGGCCCAAGCTTTTCACGGTGAGTGAGAGTCAGTGTGAGTCCAGACAGAAAACCAGTCTCAGGGAGAAAGCAGACTTGCATGGATGCTAAGGATCCACCAGCTCTGGACCAAGAGAAGATAGAAGTGAAGACAGGAGTCTGGGTAAGGACTGCAGTGCCTGGTCAGCTAGAACTGCTGTGCTGACCACTATGGTAGCTCTACTGCCCATGGCAGGAAACCTGCAGAGACAACTCCAGGTAATACTCCTGACCAAGAGTCTGAAAGCTCAGTACCAGAAAAGAATGTTGCTGAGGTACCCACAGTTGTGGAAGACAGTGTAAGTCCAGGAAACGCCTCTCGCTGTTAGCAGGCGCCTCTCAAAATACACTGAGCCCAATGCCCACCCTCGGTAATAACTCATGAGAGGATAAATGCACTTTTTCTTATTTCTGTGGTTTCTTTTAACCACACAATAACCATATTGTTAGGAAACCTTTTATTCCAACTCTAAATCTAGAAGATAGGGTTAAAGTATTTTTACTCCTTTCTAAATATTCTGAAATATCATAGGGCCAAGGAGCTTTATGGATGACATACTCTAGTTTCCCTATGTGTTCAGATGTATGGAAAGATTCAGGTAGGCCTGGTCTTGTTACCTAAATATCGTGAGGATAGAGATTGTCTTTAATTTCAATAGAACATCTGGGTATTTTGATGGAAATGACATAAAGCTACATTAAACATGAAATCTGCACAGATGTTTGTATGATTGCTAGAGTGAAGACCTCAGGGAGAAGACTGTATTCTCCCATGGCTGTCAGGGTAGCCAGCGCCTCACAAATCATCCCAGGTCTGGTAGGCACAATTGTACAGTGATAATAATTAAAGATTATAGTAAACTCATAGAGAATTACAGGCGATAGAAGAAAGAGTAAAATGATGGAATCAGACAAATTTCATGTTAGCATGCTCACCATAGCCCCGCTCCGTGATTCCCATAGAGATGGGAGACCTGAGGGCAGGAGAGTGAGGGGAAGGAGAACAAGGGGAGAGGGGACACGGAAGCGAGGACCGCAGAGGAGAGCACCACGGGAGAGAGATTCTTTATTTCTAACCAAGATTTATATACCTTTGAGGGTGTGCAAGCCCCCTAATTTCAGGTAAAGACACACATCACAGGGAGGGGTCATACTATAGGTAATACAGTAATGAGAGGATGAAAATCTAGGGGTATACAGGCAATAGGAAGGGGAGGGATTGGGGTATACCTGTGCCAAGATGGACGGATCTCAGATTCAGGATGGCAGCCTAACTTTGGATGTCACTGAGCAGGTTTGACCACTTCTCTGGCTCTCCATGGAAACAATTACCTCCCACAATACGCTGGCAAATAGCCTCTAATGTTTGGCATATTTTTAGGGAAGACAAAGCTGGGGAAAAGTCTTTTTAGATTACACACTTGGACACCACCATTCTGCCCTTTCCACCTTTTTACATACAACCGCACGTCCCACATGCAAATACCTAATTTGCATTCAGATGAAACCACAGCATACATGTACTTAAAGTCATATGCCTTCTCACCCTGGAGAGCATTCCTTTATCATGAATCTCAGCCACATGAACATGAATTGTGTATGGCTTTTCTTGTTTCTGGTGGCAACTCTGGGAGGTGAGTGCTTCAGAGATTCGTACATGAAGTCTGAGATTACAGCATTTGAGCACACGACTCACTGTGTTTGTCTTTATACCCAGGTATCCTGGCCAAGGTGCAATTATGAGTCAGGTCTTGGACTGGTGAAGCCCTCACAGACCCTGTCTCTCACCTGTACTGTCTCTGGATTCTCTTTAACCAGCTATGGTGTGTACTGGATCTGCCAGGCCCCAGGAAAAGGACTGGAGTGAGTTGGTGATATACGGGGTGATGGGAGCACAGACTATAATCCAGCTCTCCAGGCCCAAGTCAGCATCACCTGGGCACCTCCAAGAGCCAAGTTTATTTAAAACTGAGCTCTGTGAATCCTGAGGACACAGCCGTGTATTACTGTGCTAGAGACACAGTGATGGGAAGTCAGTGTGAGCCCAGACACAAACCTTAGTACATCAGGTCATGGTTTAAGCAGATGCAAGAGACTTAGGTCAGTGATGCTTTCCTCTCAGACGGTGTGGTTCCCTCGCCTTGTCAGCACCTCTCTAGGGACCATTGTGCAGAGTGTGATTCTAGGGAATCTCCAGGCATCTGACCATACTTCTTTTTATAGGGATGGCCTTTATTTACCATCTACCCAAAGGCAGACTTCACAACAATATGTACTCAGATCTCAGTTTACAATTCAGGACACTAACTAGTGCCATTTGTTGTCAAGTTAAAAATATTAAAAGAAAACCAAACCCAAACCCACTGCCATTATTTCAATGCCAATTTATAGTGAGTTTCTGATTTTTACTGATGTAGAATCCCCTGTCTTTCTTCCATGGAGTGGCTAGTAGTTGCAAACTGGTGAATGCAAATCTTAGCACAATGCATAACCACTATGCCACCAAAACTCCTTATAAAAATATTAATGCAGTATAAAATTCTTATGTGAGCCTCAAATCTTCTCCAATCCATCAGCTGCATGTCCAATATTTTCCTTCCAGTGAATACTCACAAATATATGTTTATGTAATAATTTTAACTTACAATAACCTGCATAATATTTTGTTAGGGATCTTTAAGTTGGCTTAAGTTCACAGTGATCACATGAACAACAGTGAGGTGGTTAGTTTATTGTGCAATGTAGCGGATAAACACGTGGTGTTAATTGAAGGGCAGAGTGCTAAATGGCTCGGTGAGCCTCATCTTTCTAGTTCTCGGGTCTCTTGTTTTCTGATGGTTGGACCAAGGTGCAGCTGCCTTAGCCAGTTCCCTGCTTCAGCTGGCAAGGGTTACTTCCTGCAAGACATCCCTGAGAAGAAGCCACATGAACCCACCCCAATGCACCCTAGATACTGGAGCAGCCATGTTGAGACCTCTGCCAGAGCTGAGATGCTTACACATTAATTGACTCAGCTTTCCTCCTGCAGTCGGTGTCAATACATGTATTTTTGAGATGGAAATGGACTTTGTGGATTGGTGTTGAACGTATGGGCTAATGTTGGACTTGTGGGCCTGGGCAGCACCGGTTGGGGATGTTTTCTTGATGTGCACTTGCCTTTATATAAAACTCTCTTATACATATGAGTTTCGTTGGATTTGTTTCTCTAAAGTACCCAGACTAATACAAACAGGATGAAATACTGCCCGAAAGTGCGCCATCCTTACAATCATCCCTCTCTTTGGACTCATCATTGCAGCCTTAGGACAATCAGTCCCATTGAAAGTCTCTCACATTTTCATTGACATTCTACTTTACCAAGTACAAGATCATTCTCTGGGTTCTGGTTCTCCTTAATGTCATGCCCATATAAGTGAGTTACAATCTTATTTGAATGATTACAAGAATTAAACAAGATGTGTTTACTCCAAGACAGACCTGCTTGTCCTTCAGGCAGCCCATGACAGATTTAATATTATTCTGTAACACCATGTGCTATTCTGGGTATACTAGAGAAACAAATCCAGGGAGAAACTCACATGTGTGTAAGAAAGAGTTTTATATCAAAGAGTATTTGTATATTAAGAAAACATCCCAGCTTAGATCAAGTCCATAAGTCCAATATTAGCCCCTATGTCTGATATCAGTCTATAAATTCTTCTTCAGATTCATGAAACACATGCAATGATGTAGATCACAGGCCGGTGGGTGGAAAGTCTTGTGGTTCTTATGGTGATGGAAGCATCTCAGCACTGTCATGGGTCTGCACATGGCCCCTCCAGTTCCAGGGCTCTAGCTGCATCAGTGTAGCTCCATGTGGCTTTGTAAACAGGAATGTCTCAACAAGAAGAGATGCTATCTGGGTCTGGCTTCCAGGGAGATATTCATCTCCTTTGCACCTACAAATGAAGTCATCAAGCTGAGATCTCATTGACAGGCTAGACTCCATCCCTTCCCAAGTTGACAAGAGATGATGAAACTGCCACAACATAACCCAAATGCATCAATTCCTTGATATGTCTTATGGGGTATTTGGCCATTACAGGAGTCACTCTTAGTTTTCACAATTCTGGGAGGTGTTTCTGGCACTGAAGACGGTGCCCAGGGTTACTACTAAAATCACACAATGCATTGGACAGAATCCCATATTAAACACTCAAGGAACAAATAATAGTAATAGTATTGACCTAGAAGAACTCTACATAATGTCTTAAGACCAGTCAACATACACATAAATATTCACCTGTAGGAAGTAAAAGTAGATACATGTAAATTATATGTAGTAGAACCTGGACCACGAAACTATGTGGGCATGATTAAATACTCAACTTCTAGCCAAAAGGTTGGCAGTTCAAAACCACATGGTGACTCAGTTGGTTAAAGACCTGATAAGGTTATCCCATCATTATTACAGAAAAGAAAATCCTTTCAGAGAGTTCTCTTTCATGTAGGGTCACTAAGAGTCTTTATGTTCCTGCACCCAAACAACCTTGGATGCTTAATGTTCTATAAATACGAAGACAAGACTTTTGCAACCAATATTTAACCAAGGCAAAATGAAATTCCACATAAGAACAATTATAAAGAGTGTAGTCTGTTACATATTTCCTTTTGCTACGGAAAATAAAACATATATCCTTTCCCCAGCACTGTCATTCAACTTTGGAAGAATATTGTGTCTTTTCATTTAATTTTGATGATGTTAAGTGCCACAGAATCAATTTCAAATCTCAGTGATTCAACGCAAAACAGAACTGAATAATGCCTAGTTCAGCACCATTATCACAATAAATATGTTTGAGCCCATTGTTACAGCCACTGTGTCAGTCCATCACCTTCTTCTTTACTGATCCCCTTTATCATTGATGATGTCTTTCTCAATGGACTGGTGTCATGATAACATGTTCAAGTACATGGAACTAAGTCTCACCATCCTTCATTCTAAGGAACTCCCAGGCTATGTTTCCCTCACAAGAGATCTGCTTGTTATATTGATAGCCCAGTCCATGGTACTTTCAACATTCTTTTCCAAAAGGTAAGTGAATGGCCATAAATTTGGTTATGGACCCCCTTATTCATAGTCCAGGGCTCATATTCATATAATAATATTGAAAGTATCACCACTTGGCTTCTCAAAGTGACATTTAAAAAGCCCTTAATATGGGCTTCTTAGTATAAAGATATACAGAGATGTGGTGATGTAATGGGATAAGTATTGGGTTGCTCACCACAAACCAGCCAACCATTCCTCCTAAGTAAGATGAGGTTGTCTTTTCCTGTTATTATTTACAGTCAGAGAATTTCTATGAGCAGCTTTAATCAATCTTATAAGGTTCCCATGAATCAGGACAGGTGCACTCGCAGTGGGTTTAGTTTTTGAGGAAGAGATCATTCATTTCCTAGCTCAGTTGCGTGGTTTACTGATTTTCCCTCAGTGCAGAAGAATGTCTGGTGTGTTCATAGCTCTCAGAACTCAAATGAATAAATTAATGCACACACTAGTGGATGCATTTTTTCAAATCAAACAATACAAGGTACACTGGAACTCGGATAATTTTATGATTGCAAATATTAGGATCTGGGAGGGTATAAATTCAGTGTATGCCTGTGGGCCACCCCACTCTCATTGCTTACATATCACTGCCATACAACGTGCTTCAAGAACCAGCTCTGAAGAAGCTTCCATGTGGAGCTGTGAGCCCTGTCAATTAGCACACTCTTAATAGTCATCCTCTGACCCCCTGATAACAGCCAGTAACACTCATAAGCAAAAGCCTGGTGTGGTTTATTATTTAAATGATATGAACACCCACCCCACCCTCAAGATTCCCCTCTGGAACCAGCAGAATTCCAGAGCCTGCTGTACCAGGGAGACTCTGATACAGAAAGGTCTGCTTGCATTCTTTTTCTCATTTTGATGGTACTGTGTCTCCCATCGTGTCAGTGGCAGGGAGATACAGTAGGTCACAGCAGTTTTAATGACAGGTGGGATATTTAATACTTGTTTTGTAAGTCTCCTTGTGTCCCGTCCAAAGTGAAGCTGCAGGAGTCAGACCATGAGGTGGTGAGGGCATCACAGACCCTCACGCACACTTGCACCATCACTGGGGACTCAGGCTCCAGAACCAGCGCTATTTGGGAGCAGATCAGGCAGCCCTGGGAGAGGCCCTGGGTGGATAGGAAGGAGCTTCTACAGGTAAGAGTGGTTTAGCGAATACACACCATCCTTCAGAGATCATCTATTCATCAACCCAGACACATCCAAGAACCAGTTCTCCCTGCACCTGAGCACTGTGGCCGTGGAGGACCCGGCTGCGTATGACTGTGCAAGAAGACACAGTGAGGGAAAGTTAATGTGAGTTCCCATATAAACCACCCTGCAGCACAGGGTTGGGGTTGAACTGAAGGGAATTCAGGGTAATGGGTGTGCTCAGGCCCAAAAAGCACAGGCCCAGGATCCAGGAGTAGGTGCAAGTGAGAGCACAAATAGGATGGTCTGCTGTGGTTTTTAGTTTATTTTGTTCAAACAAAATTTGCATTTTAGCAACAGATTTAGTAGGAATTCCAGTAGGAACCATTCTATTTTCTCTTAATGTAAAAGAAAACGAAGATGAAGCAGAAGTAGTAGAATTAGTAGAACAACAATGAGAAAGGGATTGCTGTAAAGCTTTAGAAAGGAAATAGTAGCATAAGGTAAAACGTTGTGGAAAGGGAAAACAAATATATTCCATGAAATAAGTGCTAAAAAGTGGTCAGGTGGAAAGCTGGAAAAACCAGGGGTAGAGAGTAGGGTTAGCCTCATTGGAGTTCACAATGACTGCTCTTCACTATAGTTTGCTGGGTCATTCAAGCCTGTGTCCTCAGGTTTCAATCCATTAATTTGCAAGGGGAAACTGTTTTCAAATCTCTCTTGAGTGGTTCATCTGCCTTTCCTTTATGAAGCATATTATGATTTGTGACCATTGGACTTATGTAGAAATAAATTCTTTTCAGCCTCTTCCCTAAAAACTGGTTGATTTATATTTAGAAAAATCAAATCAAGTGAGTCCATTCTGGGAGCTGTTTCCAGAGGAGAGTACCTTAGGAATTCAGACATGAGAGTGGGGAGATGCTCCTCTTGAACACATGGCTAACTGTGATTGTCCTTGTTACCTTGGGTCTATCTCAGGTGCAACGCTAGAGGCTGGACCCCAAACATACAATTCACATCTGTCCAGTCACTTAAGACTGATATAAACCCTATAGAGCACTGGTTCTCAACTTGGAGGGTCGATACCCCTTTGAAGGTCGAACTACTCAAGGTAATTAGTTTATTGTGCCTACCTGGCCGATAAACACATGTGGGATTGTTTGAAGGGCCGAGGGATAAATGACTCGGTGAGCCTTGCCTTTCTAGTTCCCAGGTCTCTTGCGTTGTGATGGTCGGACCAGGGTGCAGCGGCCTTGGCCAGTTCTCTGCTTAAGCTGACAAGGTTCACTTCCTGCAAGACATCCCCAAGGAGAAGTCGCATGGACCTACCCCAATACAGCCCTGGAGCAGCCGTGGCAGACCCCTTCCAGCACTGAGATGTTTACATGTTCTCTGATTTGGCTTTCCTCCAGTCATTGTGTGTATTTTGTGAGGTGGAGGAGGACTTAATGGATTGGTGTCAGACATGAGGGTTAATCTTGGACTTGTGGGCTTGGGTACCACTGGGTTGGTATATTTTCTCGATGTGTACTTAACCTTTATATAAAACTCTCTCTGATACACGAGTTTCTTTGGATTTGTTTCTCTAAAATACCCAGACAAACACCGTTTTGCAGGGATCGCCTAAGACCATCAGAAAACACATATTTCTGATGGTCTTAGGAACCAAGACACCAATCCTCTATCTGTCTCCAGGCAGATCCTCCCACATGCAAAAAACACCCACATATGAGTAACTGGCGTAATGATATCATAACTCCAACCCAATCACATACACCCCGTACAAATGCAAGTGTGTGTGACAGGGTTAGTGCCATAATGTGCTTTTGCTTACCAGTAACACATGTGTAGAGAGCAGCTACTTTGTAGAGAGCAGCTGCTGTGTTGAAAGTATCTAGTCTGTTAAAAGCAGCTACTGGGTTGGAAGCAGCAATACTGGAAGTAAAACAACACTTCATGAATTATAATTACAGGGTAAATGTAAAATCATGTACTGTGAAATCAACTACTGCAAAAATATGTAAACATCTGAACCATGGGAACTTAATTTGGACGCTGAATTGGAAACTCACAAGGGCAGTTCTACCCTGTCCTATAAGCATCCCTCTGAGTCCATATTGACTCGATCGCAGTGATTGATTTTTTTGTTTGCTTGTTTTATTTTTTTGACAATTCATGATTTATCCATGGGGGCAGAAAACCTCACATGAAAGCAGGTGTAGTAGTTACATAATTTCATATTCACCTGATAAATTAGTCTAGGGGTGAAGGTTAGCCTGTCATTCATGTCACAGCTCCATGATGCTTCCTGGTGGGCTTGACCTTCTCATGAGAATTCTGGGAACTTCCACTCTTTCTCCCTGGAAGTTGGCCAACTTCTTTCTCTCTGCTTCACCTTCACACTGTTCAGAGAGCCAAAAGAGCCACATAGAGACCTGAGCCAGCATTAAGAAAGTCTACCGCCATTGGATACACAAGAATTTTCAGCCACCGACCTGTGATCCTTCTGCATTCAGCATCATTGCATGTGGTGCATGAGTCTGAAGAGGAATATATGGACTAGTATTGGAGTAATGGGCTAATATCAGACTTATGGACTTGGTCTGGACTGGGCTGAGATGTTTTCTTGATATCCAATTACACTTTGATATAAAGCTCTTTCGTATACATTATGAGTGTCCCTGGATTTGTTTCTCTAGCCTACCCAGTCGAACAGGGCAGGTATTTCAAGAGAAGTCCCCTTTTCTTTGCAAAATCTAGTCTCTGTTTCCCAAGATTTAAGGATATGGCGAGTCCATCAGAACTGGCAACATAAATCAGTTTAATTCAATAAATATTTGCTGATAAGTGACTTTTTTTTTGATTCCTTATAAAGTTAGGCGACAGTTTTCCATCGTCTGTGGAATGATCTCACCAAATTGGGAAATGTAACAATATTGAAATTCTTGTATCTCCATTTTCAGCCAGCAACTTTGGAATCTGACTAGAACTTTCATAATGAAATTATCTAGTATAACAGCCATAAAAGAAGCATAGTCTTTATGGATGCAAATTAATAGGGACATGCTTCACTTTGATCTGTCCCATAAGCACTTGTTGTGAGAGACCCAACAGACAAGAGTTACTTGGAGGAATTAAATTTAAATTCCAGACCTCGCAATTTGGAAGAGTCTCTACAAATATTCTGCCCATGCACTTGAAACCATTGGATTGATAGAACCTCTGGTGAGTGATAAATTAAATTAGCAGAGTGGGGAAATCATGATATGCATAATTGAATCGAACTGTCATGTTTAACTGCCCCAATAGCATTCAAGCAAAATAAAACAAGATAAAAGCACAAACTCCAACTCTAAGGACAGTCAAGTTTAACAACTCCCCTCCCCCTTCTCCCATCACGTTTTAGTGCTCCCGCTTGTTTTATATTTAAATTTTGTTACTCTGACATAAAATTTACCTAGAGCATTTGATGCCAGCTACTTCTTTTTTCCTAAAGGCAGTCTTCATACATGACAATGCTTTGGGGAGCAGAATGGCCCTTCACCTCAAAGGTCATTAGTTTCGGTTCTTGCGTCAGCACCATTAACACCGTGGCAGGGTTGAATGGCTGGATGGTTCATGTTAGTGAGGAGGATGCCCCATCTGGGGAATCTGATCACAAGCTTACACAGTCCACGTACGTTGTACATCGTTTTATGTCTCCCATGCACACTCTCGGTGCTGGGAGAAAGTACCGTTTCTGCCCTCAGGTGACTTGGCCATCATTATCAAAGTCTGAGGGCCCATTGTTGCGGGAGGACTATCACTGGCTCCTCCCTGCGCCGCCCCAGGCCCCGCCTCTGGCCCCGCCCCCAGCCTAAACAGCACTCTGGTTCTTCCCTTCCCCAGACACCTGGGTGTGTGCATCCAAGCCAATGGTCCGGTCCAGAACCGCCTCAAAGGTGAAGTGAAGGCAGAGACCAACCCCGCCGGCTCCTCCTAACCCGGGTGCTCAGAGATGGGGTGGAAGTGGCGATGTCCCAGCCGGAAGTGTGGCTTATTGGGCGCGTCCTAGCGTCCTACTTACTGTGCGCTGCATGTGGTGCGAGAGAACCTCCTGGTACCTTAGCTCTGCGTAGTAGCCAGCGCTCCCAGGTGAGGGGCGCTCTTTCCCAAGCATGTGCGTGTGGGCAGCAGCCAGTTTGGGGTACCCTGGTGCACACAGAAGTCCTGCTGGGGTGTAAGCGACCTTTCTCTTCTCACCTTCCCCAGGGGACACTCCTCTCCTGGTGAGAGGTGAGCTGGTGTCCCATCCCCCAACTTTTGGATTGGTTGGGGTTCTTGGTGGAAATCCCTGTTGGAGAAAGGTAATCCCAGGCTGGGGGTCTTGTCTTCCAGGTTCCCAGGTTCGTTGCCTTGTGGGTTTCTGCTCACCCCCCTTTTCATTGTTTCCATACATCGATACCTTCTCCCAGAGACTCCTTGCACCTCATCAGCTCAACGGTGAGCCCTGGGGTCTGTTGTTTCTCTCGCTACGAAGAAGAGCACGCGTCTCCAGAAGCTAGTGGCTGCAGCTGGTGCGCAAAACATTAGGGCTTCCTCCGGAGGTTTGCTAAGACTTGTCACCTGTGCGGTACCTTCTTCTGAAGCAGGGCCGGGGGAGAACCCAAGGTCCAGTTCTAGAAACTCCCTGGCTCTTAGTGCCAGCTGTTGTGTGGCCGCAGGGAGCCTCAGCCTTGTGGGTGTAGAAGTGGTATTCCAGTGCAGCCACCATGCACTGAAACTGATTGGCATTCCCAGGTTGCTGGGCTAAGCCCTTCCAGGACTGGGGCCTCAAGGAGATGGCCCAGTTCGGTGGCTCTTAGTGAACACCTTGGCAGCTGGCAGGAGAAGAAGAGACACGCCCCGCCCTAGAAAGATTGGGTTCAGTGACCTGGAACTCAGTCAAAGGGAGACCCAGTATTTTGGGGAAAAGCTTATAGGTCTCTAGAAGGGCCAGAACCCTTCTAGGGTTCGTTGGAAGCCTTTACTAAGGAAAGCATAGGTTTCTTATGTTTACAAAGCTTCCTCCATATATCTTGCCACCCAGCTGTGTTGTCAGTCTGTGGAAGCTGGCAGCCAGTCCATTGGAGTTATCCAGACCACCCACAAAGATGTGGGGGAACCCTCCTATCAAAAAGAGTACAGATATCCCAAAGACTTACACACTCAAATTGAGCCTGGATTGGATTGGGCTCCTTCTACCCTCCTGCTGCTCTGGCCTCTTTTGCTCTCACCTCTTCTCTCTACCTGTAAGGCTGGCTCTCCCTCCCACTTAGATTCTTTCTGCAGGTTCTGCAGCAGACATTAGAGCTGTTTAACCCCTTCCTCACCAATTCTACTGTAGTTTGTTCATGTTCTCTTATGTAATAGTGGGTCTCATGGATTTTACACATTTTAATTTAGCTAATCCTCTGGCTTTAGACGAAGGGCCAGCTCTAACCTTTCTTACCTAACTATTCTAAACCCCTATGATTTCCTGTTCCCTACAAACCACACCTCCCTCAATAAATCTATAAATTAAAGGTCTCACTCTGTCTCTTATCTCTGTAAAACCTGAGATATGGTGGCCTGCACGGGGAAGGTGGGGGGCTGTCGAGGCTAGGACTGGAGTGGCACTTTCCTTTCCCTAGCCTCTAAAGTTCCTAGCAGCCTTCCTGGACCCCCTTCAAGCCAGTGAGCCTAACAGAGGGATCTCCACATCTTCAGCTAAAGACCCTCTGACAACACATTGGTGAGTGTTAAATCCAAAGCTCCCTACTTCAAGGTCATCTGCTCATTTTCTCTTGGCCTTTCTGAAAATGTCCACGTACCAGAAAGCTTTGCTCAGTCAGATTGTCTTCCCAGCCCTGGGGGCCTAGGTGGTAATTACCCAGTGTAAGGATGCTCTCCTGTTTTACTACCTCATATAACAGAGCTCACATTTTCACTCAGCATTTTAAAATGGGTTGTAAGAATGCTCAGTGTGTTAGTCCAGGTAGGCTAGAGAAATTCATAGAAAGTCGTGTGTATAAGAGGTTTATATAAAGAGAAATTGTACATTAACAAAGCATTCCCACCCAGTCCAGTTCAAGCCCATAAGTCTGATATTAGCCCATATGTCCGATACCGATCCATGAAGTCCCCTTCAGACGTAAGAAACACATGCAATGATGCTGAATGCAGGATAATCACAGGCCAGTGGGTAGAAAGTCTGGATTCAGTGGTGGTGTAAGCATCTCAGCATTGGCAGGGGTCTCCATGTGGCTTCTCTAGTTCCCAGGGCATGGGGTCTATCAGCATAGTATCATGTGTCTGGTCAGTAGAGCGTCTCTAAGAGAGTGAGCCGAGAAAGAGAGAGAGAGAGAGAGAGAGAGAGAGAGAGAGAGAGAGAGAGAGAGAGAGAGAGAGAGAGAGACTGTCTCCTGCCTCCAAGAAGGAAATTCCGGAATTCCAAAATTGTCAGGAGAAGGCCGTACCCACACAGGGGCCATTGGTTATATTTTGATTGGCAGGCTGGACTCCACCCCTTCAGTCTTAATCATCAAATTGTCAAATGTTTATATAACTACCACACTAAGCAATGGCATAAAATACTTCTAGTTTGTGTACTGGCAAACTTCAATTCACTCGGTCTTAAATCAGTTATTCATAGGGGAAAATTGATTTTCTCATGTAATAATGCATGACTGCAGTACAAATTGGACAACAATTCAAGATGGTCACCAGGTGGTATACTTGATTTTAAATTTTTTCAAGATCTCAATAATTTCTTTTTAATCTACAAAATATATTCTGATATTCCGTATATCCAAGTTTTCTCCTTTGTGCTCAACCTCATTTATTTCAGAATTGTTCCACTATGCAAGTCCTACTGGTTCAGGAAAATGTTCCTCTCTCAGACTAAGAATCAGTCTGTGATCCTTCTGTTCATGATATGCCGCCAATTTCAGTGCCTATTGTCTCTGACCAAACTGCAGCTGTGCCTTCTTTCTCCCCTCCCCTTTACAACCTCCTTCAGGTTTCTCCAACCCACAGGATGCTGCTACATTCTCCCAGTTGCCAGACTGTAACCCTATATCTCTTGCTATAGTGTCTCATTCTTCTTCAGCCTTCCTCCTCACCACCTCCTCCCACTCCTGCCTTGTTTCAACACCCTCCCACCACCTCTGAGCCCACACTCTGTAATCCAGTATCCCCTACCCTGTTACCTCATACACTTTCTACCCAAACTCCTCCCTTGTCCATACCATGATTGTCCAGTCCTCCCACCTCTCTGTCACCAGTTCCCCTCCCACCCTTGCCATGTTATAAGACATCTGACACCTGTCCCCTACTGCCAGCACCATCTCCACCTCTCATTCTTTTATGTCCAGCCCTCTCCAGCACAAAGACAGCTCCTTCAAATCCAAAGCATCCATGCTCAATCCTATCCCCCCTCAGTACCCTCTGTGATGTTGCAGGAGCAGAGAGGCTAGTAAAAATTCAGATCCCTTTTTTGTTAAATTATTTTTCAGGCTTAGGAAAACATCTTAGATGCTATACATTGGACCCAGACACTTACATTAAAGAATTTAAATATCGGCTTTGCAGATGCTGCTGCTTGAATTTTTAGGGTTTCTGGTCCAGCCACTGTCACCCCTACTGTGTTTTTCGACATAGCTGTCAATGGTGAGCCCCTCGGCTGCATCTCTTTCAAGCTGTTTGCAGACAAGTTTCAAAGACAGCAGAAAACTTCCGCACTCTGAGTACTGAGGGGAAAGGCTTTGGTTATAAAGGCTCCTTCTTTCACAGGCGCATTCCAGAGTTCATTTGCCAGGGTGGTGATTTCACATGCCATAATGGCACTGGTGCAAGTCCATCTATAGAGAGAAATTTGAAGATGAGAACTTCATCCTGAAGCACACAAGTCCTGGCACCCTGTCTATGCAAATACTGGGCCCACTACGAACGGTTCCCAGTCAGTTATCTGTCCCGCAAAGACTGAGTGGTTGGATGGCAAGCACGTGGTCTTCGGTCTGGTGAAAGAAGGCATGAATATTGTGGAAGCCATGGAGCGTTTTGGTTCCACGAATGGCAAAACCAGCAAGAAGATCACCATTGCTGACTGTGGACAACTCTAATTAAATTTGATCTGAATTTTCATGTTTTATCTTAAGCACCAGACCATTCCTTTTGTAGCTTGAGAAATCACCCTTCTGTTCCCAATGTGCTTGCAGTATCGTTTAATCTTGTGCTCTCCCTCCAGTTACTCAGGTTTCCTACTTTCCTTATTTCTCCTGTGTCCAGCTGGAAAGCAGAGTTAAGTTTATGATTATGAAATAAAAGATAAACAATAAAATAATTTAAATATCTCACTCAGTCATATGATTTTACCTGTCATGACATCCATATGATTTTAACAACTATCTTGACCCCTGAAGATCGGGAGAGAATCTGGATAGCTGCACAAAGAGAGCTGATGAAGGGTATGCCCAGACTGGGTTAAGCCCGTGGACTTCAAGGCAGTTCCCAAGCACAACCCTAATTAGAATTATCAGATGATCATGAGCACCCAATTCTTCAAAATGATATGATTTTCATCTCATTGAGGGCTTGCCAAAAGCCTCAAATAAAGCAGCCAATTATGACAAAATTAGGGAAATCATTTAGGAACCAAATGAAAATTCTGCCAAATTTCTGTCACATCATCTTCCAGAAGGTTTAAATATATGAAAGTAGACCCTACTACACCAAAAGGGATCATTGTACGTCACTCAAATTTCATCTCACAATCAGCTCCAGACATTAAAAGAAACCTTAAAAAGTTAGACTGTGGACCCCAGACTTCACAGCAAGATCGCAGTGCAGCATTCAAAGTTTTCAACAGTAGCGAGGATCAGGAAAAGTTATATAAGCTATCAAGACTTAAGGTTAAATTTCAAATGTTAGCAAGTGCCCTCCAGGACCGAGTGGGTGTATCTAAACTAGTTATTGGGCCGCCCACGAGTGAACCATGAGCACCCTGCTTCAGATGCTCCCACTCGGGGCCATGGGCAAATGTATGTCCTAATTTGTTACCTCCAAGAAAGTAATGTCCATAGTATGAACAGAAAGGTTGCTGGGGAAATGACTGCCCCACTGAACACAAAGTGTGTGGTACAGTTTATTCCACTACACCTCCGGAGCAACCTGCTCAAGATGCCTCAGTAGAAGAGCTGCTTGGCTTGGCCTTGGAGGATTGATGGTACCCAGGGTATAAGGCCCCACTGAAGATCACCCACCTCAAGTCCAGGTAACTACCATTGCCTGAAGTAAGCCCATTTCTTTCCTTTTAGAACCTGCATCTGAGATACGACTTTCTCGTTGTTTCTTTCCTCCTGCAAAGGTCGAGAAGCTGTGCCTGCCCTTTCCTTTTTCCCTTGTTGAAAAATATTTTCAGCTACAAATGTCTATGTTCCTCTTGAAATGGAAGACTTCATACACAAACAAACTGAAGAGTAACTTCTGGACATAATTTCAGATTTGTTCTTATCTGTGTCAGATATAGATTTTTATGAATGTACACCTAGCCTTTCAGTGATTTTATTCTGTTGAGTTTCAGGAGAGGTAAGTTTGGTTGCATTTTGTCAGTGATTACTCTCCTGCTACCCTAGCCACCATCAAGCGATTAGAAGGAAATCAATTTTGTTTGTTACTTACCTCTTTTTTTTTATATTTTATTAGGGGCTCATACAACTCTTATCACAGTACATACATATACAAACATCAATTGTATAAAGCACATCCGTACATTCTTTGCCCTAATCATTTTCAAAGCATTTGCTCTCCACTTAAGCCCTTTGCAACGGGTTCTCTTTTTTTCCCCTCCCTCCCTGCTCTCCCCTCCCTCATGAGCTCTTGATATTTTATAGATTGTTATTTTGTCATATCTTGTCCTATCTGGAGTATCCCTACCCCCCCTTCTCTGCCATCCAGCTCCCAGGGAGGAGGTCACATGTGGATCATTATAATCAGTTCCCCCTTTCCAACCCACTCACCCTCTACTCTCCTAGTATCACCTCTCACACCCCTGCTCCTGAAGGTATCATCCACCCTGGATTCCCTGTGCCTCCAGCTCCCATATGCACCAGTGTACAACCTCTGCCCAATCCAGTCCTGCAAGGTAGAATTCGGATCATGGTAGTTGGGGGAGGAAGCATGCTGGATCTGGGGAAAGCTGTGTTCTTCATCAGTACTACATCACACCCTGACTGACCCATCTCCTCTCCTAAACCCCTCTGTGAGGGGATCTCCAGTGGCCGGTAAATGGGCCTTGGGTCTCCACTCTGCACTTCCCCCTTCATTCACTATGGTATGTATATATATACACATACACATATATATACACATTTTTTTTTTGCATGATGCCTTATACCTGGTCCCTTTGGCATCTCGTGATCGCCCAGGCTGGTGTGCTTCTTCCATGTGGGCTTTGTTGCTTCTGAGCTACATGACCGCTTGTTCACCTTCAAGCCTTTAAGACCCCAGACACTATCTCTTTCGATAGCCAGGCAACATCAGCTTTCTTCGCCACATTTGTTATCTACATCTTAAGATATGTTCTGCAATAAAACAAGTATTGTCGTAAGTCTGTGCTTCTGGGAGATCCTATTGACTTTGACACAAGAGGCTTTAAACTATTAAATATTTTAGAAAAATCTTTATGCAGTTCCAATGTCATCTAAGACATCTTCTCTAGCAAAGTTAAGACTTTGGTGTGTTTCTGTCCTAATGGGAACGCTCTCACTAAAAATATGATATTTATTGTTAATATTACAATTGTGTTGAAGAAAAGTTTACTGTAAGGCCATGTCTGTTACTGTGATTTCTTGTAATATTAATGTGAATGCATTTTTCTCTTCTCCTTTATTTCAACCAAAATAGTAACTTTCATTATAAAACCAGAAATGAGAAATAACCTAAATGTCTAAAAAGAGATAAATTGTAGTATATGCTTGTTCCTTCTCTAAGATGTTAAGCATCAAAATCAATTCATGCTGACTAGATATAAACTTATGGGTCTATTGCCACATAAATGAAATAAATTGAGTGAAATATGTTAAGCAAATGAGCATACATACTGTCTTAAATCAGCTATATATAAATCGCTTATTGTGTATGAAACAATATGAACAGGACTGTATTCTGTGTATCGCAATCACATAATAAGGAACCATTTCCAAGTAATAATCCCAATGAATCCTTCTGGGAGACTCATTTACGTTTAAGGTGGAACAGTGAGCATTTTGAAAATATTCAGCCATAGTTGCCACTGTATATTAGGAAGATATGCAAATACCGCCCCCCGCCCCTTCTGCTAATAAAATCCACACCATTCCCAACCATACAGCTCTGGGAAAAGATCCTCAGTACCAGAGTCCCCAGGTAAGCCCATTCAGTAGTTTGTATGAACACAGACTTGTCTCACTCAGGTATTTTAACAAGTCATTTTATTGAGAGCTAGTGTGTGGAGCAGGAGACTGGAAATATGTCATGGTTTTCATGACCAGCATATTCTGTGTTTGCAAGTGTCAACACTAATGTGCAACCGGCTGGGTCTGAAGGAGACTTGAGGGAGCTTAAGATGTCTTTGAGATTCTTTTGTGCAATCTCTGGATTCACTTTCAGTAGCACTGCTGTGACCTGTATCAGTCATGCTCCAGGCCTACAGTGGGTTTCACATATTAGTACTGTTGCTATCGCATATTATGTAGATTCCGTGAAGGCTGGTGTACCATCTCTAGAAACATTGCCAAGAACACACTGTATCAGCGAATGGACAGTCTAAAAGTCAATCACAATTCCATGTATTACGGTGGGTAAGACACACGGAGGGAAGTCAGTGTGAGTACAGATATGAACCGCCCATGCAGGGAGGGAGCTGTGTATTGTAGGGTGCTGTAAGGGCCTGAAAAGAAGGAAGCATTCTGACTCTGGAGCATTTGGAGAGGGAGTTTCAAGTCAGGTTTCTTACTTTGATCCAGGCTAAGGCTACGGCTCCCCTAGCCTCCAGGCTAGGGCACCCCTAGGCTTTGGGCTCCCCTAGGCTAAGGCTAGGGCTCCCCTAGCCTCCAGGCTAGGGCACCCCTAGGCTTTGGGCTCCCCTAGGCTAAGGCTAGGGCTCCCCTAGCCTCCAGGCTAGGGCACCCCTAGGCTTTGGGCTCCCCTAGGCTAAGGCTAGGGCTCCCCTAGCCTCCAGGCTAGGGCACCCCTAGGCTTTGGGCTCCCCTAGGCTAAGGCTAGGGCTCCCCTAGCCTCCAGGCTAGGGCACCCCTAGGCTTTGGGCTCCCCTAGGCTAAGGCTAGGGCTCCCCTAGCCTCCAGGCTAGGGCACCCCTAGGCTTTGGGCTCCCCTAGGCTAAGGCTAGGGCTCCCCTAGCCTCCAGGCTAGGGCACCCCTAGGCTTTGGGCTCCCCTAGGCTAAGGCTAGGGCTCCCCTAGCCTCCAGGCTAGGGCACCCCTAGGCTTTGGGCTCCCCTAGGCTAAGGCTAGGGCTCCCCTAGCCTCCAGGCTAGGGCACCCCTAGGCTTTGGGCTCCCCTAGGCTAAGGCTAGGGCTCCCCTAGCCTCCAGGCTAGGGCACCCCTAGGCTTTGGGCTCCCCTAGGCTAAGGCTAGGGCTCCCCTAGCCTCCAGGCTAGGGCACCCCTAGGCTTTGGGCTCCCCTAGGCTAAGGCTAGGGCTCCCCTAGCCTCCAGGCTAGGGCACCCCTAGGCTTTGGGCTCCCCTAGGCTAAGGCTAGGGCTCCCCTAGCCTCCAGGCTAGGGCACCCCTAGGCTTTGGGCTCCCCTAGGCTAAGGCTAGGGCTCCCCTAGCCTCCAGGCTAGGGCACCCCTAGGCTTTGGGCTCCCCTAGGCTAAGGCTAGGGCTCCCCTAGCCTCCAGGCTAGGGCACCCCTAGGCTTTGGGCTCCCCTAGGCTAAGGCTAGGGCTCCCCTAGCCTCCAGGCTAGGGCACCCCTAGGCTTTGGGCTCCCCTAGGCTAAGGCTAGGGCTCCCCTAGCCTCCAGGCTAGGGCACCCCTAGGCTTTGGGCTCCCCTAGGCTAAGGCTAGGGCTCCCCTAGCCTCCAGGCTAGGGCACCCCTAGGCTTTGGGCTCCCCTAGGCTAAGGCTAGGGCTCCCCTAGCCTCCAGGCTAGGGCACCCCTAGGCTTTGGGCTCCCCTAGGCTAAGGCTAGGGCTCCCCTAGCCTCCAGGCTAGGGCACCCCTAGGCTTTGGGCTCCCCTAGGCTAAGGCTAGGGCTCCCCTAGCCTCCAGGCTAGGGCACCCCTAGGCTTTGGGCTCCCCTAGGCTAAGGCTAGGGCTCCCCTAGCCTCCACGGTAGGGCACCCCTAGGCTTTGGGCTCCCCTAGGCTAAGGCTAGGGCTCCCCTAGCCTCCAGGCTAGGGCACCCCTAGGCTTTGGGCTCCCCTAGGCTAAGGCTAGGGCTCCCCTAGCCTCCAGGCTAGGGCACCCCTAGGCTTTGGGCTCCCCTAGGCTAAGGCTAGGGCTCCCCTAGCCTCCAGCCTAGGGCACCCCTAGGCTTTGGGCTCCCCTAGCCTAGGGCTAGGGCTCCCCTAGCCTCCAGCCTAGGGCACCCCTAGGCTTTGGGCTCCCCTAGGCTAAGGCTAGGGCTCCCCTAGCCTCCAGGCTAGGGCACCCCTAGGCTTTGGGCTCCCCTAGGCTAAGGCTAGGGCTCCCCTAGCCTCCAGGCTAGGGCACCCCTAGGCTTTGGGCTCCCCTAGGCTAAGGCTAGGGCTCCCCTAGCCTCCAGGCTAGGGCACCCCTAGGCTTTGGGCTCCCCTAGGCTAAGGCTAGGGCTCCCCTAGCCTCCAGGCTAGGGCACCCCTAGGCTTTGGGCTCCCCTAGGCTAAGGCTAGGGCTCCCCTAGCCTCCAGGCTAGGGCACCCCTAGGCTTTGGGCTCCCCTAGGCTAAGGCTAGGGCTCCCCTAGCCTCCAGGCTAGGGCACCCCTAGGCTTTGGGCTCCCCTAGGCTAAGGCTAGGGCTCCCCTAGCCTCCAGGCTAGGGCACCCCTAGGCTTTGGGCTCCCCTAGGCTAAGGCTAGGGCTCCCCTAGCCTCCAGGCTAGGGCACCCCTAGGCTTTGGGCTCCCCTAGGCTAAGGCTAGGGCTCCCCTAGCCTCCAGGCTAGGGCACCCCTAGGCTTTGGGCTCCCCTAGGCTAAGGCTAGGGCTCCCCTAGCCTCCAGGCTAGGGCACCCCTAGGCTTTGGGCTCCCCTAGGCTAAGGCTAGGGCTCCCCTAGCCTCCAGGCTAGGGCACCCCTAGGCTTTGGGCTCCCCTAGGCTAAGGCTAGGGCTCCCCTAGCCTCCAGGCTAGGGCACCCCTAGGCTTTGGGCTCCCCTAGGCTAAGGCTAGGGCTCCCCTAGCCTCCAGGCTAGGGCACCCCTAGGCTTTGGGCTCCCCTAGGCTAAGGCTAGGGCTCCCCTAGCCTCCAGGCTAGGGCACCCCTAGGCTTTGGGCTCCCCTAGGCTAAGGCTAGGGCTCCCCTAGCCTCCAGGCTAGGGCACCCCTAGGCTTTGGGCTCCCCTAGGCTAAGGCTAGGGCTCCCCTAGCCTCCAGGCTAGGGCACCCCTAGGCTTTGGGCTCCCCTAGGCTAAGGCTAGGGCTCCCCTAGCCTCCAGGCTAGGGCACCCCTAGGCTTTGGGCTCCCCTAGGCTAAGGCTAGGGCTCCCCTAGCCTCCAGGCTAGGGCACCCCTAGGCTTTGGGCTCCCCTAGGCTAAGGCTAGGGCTCCCCTAGCCTCCAGGCTAGGGCACCCCTAGGCTTTGGGCTCCCCTAGGCTAAGGCTAGGGCTCCCCTAGCCTCCACGGTAGGGCACCCCTAGGCTTTGGGCTCCCCTAGGCTAAGGCTAGGGCTCCCCTAGCCTCCAGGCTAGGGCACCCCTAGGCTTTGGGCTCCCCTAGGCTAAGGCTAGGGCTCCCCTAGCCTCCAGGCTAGGGCACCCCTAGGCTTTGGGCTCCCCTAGGCTAAGGCTAGGGCTCCCCTAGCCTCCAGCTAGGGCACCCCTAGGCTTTGGGCTCCCCTAGCCTAGGGCTAGGGCTCCCCTAGCCTCCAGCCTAGGGCACCCCTAGGCTTTGGGCTCCCCTAGGCTAAGGCTAGGGCTCCCCTAGCCTCCAGGCTAGGGCACCCCTAGGCTTTGGGCTCCCCTAGGCTAAGGCTAGGGCTCCCCTAGCCTCCAGGCTAGGGCACCCCTAGGCTTTGGGCTCCCCTAGGCTAAGGCTAGGGCTCCCCTAGCCTCCAGGCTAGGGCACCCCTAGGCTTTGGGCTCCCCTAGGCTAAGGCTAGGGCTCCCCTAGCCTCCAGGCTAGGGCACCCCTAGGCTTTGGGCTCCCCTAGGCTAAGGCTAGGGCTCCCCTAGCCTCCACGGTAGGGCACCCCTAGGCTTTGGGCTCCCCTAGGCTAAGGCTAGGGCTCCCCTAGCCTCCAGGCTAGGGCACCCCTAGGCTTTGGGCTCCCCTAGGCTAAGGCTAGGGCTCCCCTAGCCTCCAGGCTAGGGCACCCCTAGGCTTTGGGCTCCCCTAGGCTAAGGCTAGGGCTCCCCTAGCCTCCAGCCTAGGGCACCCCTAGGCTTTGGGCTCCCCTAGCCTAGGGCTAGGGCTCCCCTAGCCTCCAGCCTAGGGCACCCCTAGGCTTTGGGCTCCCCTAGGCTAAGGCTAGGGCTCCCCTAGCCTCCAGCCTAGGGCACCCCTAGGCTTTGGGCTCCCCTAGGCTAAGGCTAGGGCTCCCCTAGCCTCCAGGCTAGGGCACCCCTAGGCTTTGGGCTCCCCTAGGCTAAGGCTAGGGCTCCCCTAGCCTCCAGGCTAGGGCACCCCTAGGCTTTGGGCTCCCCTAGGCTAAGGCTAGGGCTCCCCTAGCCTCCAGGCTAGGGCACCCCTAGGCTTTGGGCTCCCCTAGGCTAAGGCTAGGGCTCCCCTAGCCTCCAGGCTAGGGCACCCCTAGGCTTTGGGCTCCCCTAGGCTAAGGCTAGGGCTCCCCTAGCCTCCAGGCTAGGGCACCCCTAGGCTTTGGGCTCCCCTAGGCTAAGGCTAGGGCTCCCCTAGCCTCCAGGCTAGGGCACCCCTAGGCTTTGGGCTCCCCTAGGCTAAGGCTAGGGCTCCCCTAGCCTCCAGGCTAGGGCACCCCTAGGCTTTGGGCTCCCCTAGGCTAAGGCTAGGGCTCCCCTAGCCTCCAGGCTAGGGCACCCCTAGGCTTTGGGCTCCCCTAGGCTAAGGCTAGGGCTCCCCTAGCCTCCAGGCTAGGGCACCCCTAGGCTTTGGGCTCCCCTAGGCTAAGGCTAGGGCTCCCCTAGCCTCCAGGCTAGGGCACCCCTAGGCTTTGGGCTCCCCTAGGCTAAGGCTAGGGCTCCCCTAGCCTCCAGGCTAGGGCACCCCTAGGCTTTGGGCTCCCCTAGGCTAAGGCTAGGGCTCCCCTAGCCTCCAGGCTAGGGCACCCCTAGGCTTTGGGCTCCCCTAGGCTAAGGCTAGGGCTCCCCTAGCCTCCAGGCTAGGGCACCCCTAGGCTTTGGGCTCCCCTAGGCTAAGGCTAGGGCTCCCCTAGCCTCCAGGCTAGGGCACCCCTAGGCTTTGGGCTCCCCTAGGCTAAGGCTAGGGCTCCCCTAGCCTCCAGGCTAGGGCACCCCTAGGCTTTGGGCTCCCCTAGGCTAAGGCTAGGGCTCCCCTAGCCTCCAGGCTAGGGCACCCCTAGGCTTTGGGCTCCCCTAGGCTAAGGCTAGGGCTCCCCTAGCCTCCAGGCTAGGGCACCCCTAGGCTTTGGGCTCCCCTAGGCTAAGGCTAGGGCTCCCCTAGCCTCCAGGCTAGGGCACCCCTAGGCTTTGGGCTCCCCTAGGCTAAGGCTAGGGCTCCCCTAGCCTCCAGGCTAGGGCACCCCTAGGCTTTGGGCTCCCCTAGGCTAAGGCTAGGGCTCCCCTAGCCTCCAGGCTAGGGCACCCCTAGGCTTTGGGCTCCCCTAGGCTAAGGCTAGGGCTCCCCTAGCCTCCAGGCTAGGGCACCCCTAGGCTTTGGGCTCCCCTAGGCTAAGGCTAGGGCTCCCCTAGCCTCCAGGCTAGGGCACCCCTAGGCTTTGGGCTCCCCTAGGCTAAGGCTAGGGCTCCCCTAGCCTCCAGGCTAGGGCACCCCTAGGCTTTGGGCTCCCCTAGGCTAAGGCTAGGGCTCCCCTAGCCTCCAGGCTAGGGCACCCCTAGGCTTTGGGCTCCCCTAGGCTAAGGCTAGGGCTCCCCTAGCCTCCAGGCTAGGGCACCCCTAGGCTTTGGGCTCCCCTAGGCTAAGGCTAGGGCTCCCCTAGCCTCCAGGCTAGGGCACCCCTAGGCTTTGGGCTCCCCTAGGCTAAGGCTAGGGCTCCCCTAGCCTCCAGGCTAGGGCACCCCTAGGCTTTGGGCTCCCCTAGGCTAAGGCTAGGGCTCCCCTAGCCTCCAGGCTAGGGCACCCCTAGGCTTTGGGCTCCCCTAGGCTAAGGCTAGGGCTCCCCTAGCCTCCAGGCTAGGGCACCCCTAGGCTTTGGGCTCCCTAGGCTAAGGCTAGGGCTCCCCTAGCCTCCAGGCTAGGGCACCCCTAGGCTTTGGGCTCCCCTAGGCTAAGGCTAGGGCTCCCCTAGCCTCCAGGCTAGGGCACCCCTAGGCTTTGGGCTCCCCTAGGCTAAGGCTAGGGCTCCCTAGCCTCCAGGCTAGGGCACCCCTAGGCTTTGGGCTCCCCTAGGCTAAGGCTAGGGCTCCCCTAGCCTCCAGGCTAGGGCACCCCTAGGCTTTGGGCTCCCCTAGGCTAAGGCTAGGGCTCCCCTAGCCTCCAGGCTAGGGCACCCCTAGGCTTTGGGCTCCCCTAGGCTAAGGCTAGGGCTCCCCTAGCCTCCAGGCTAGGGCACCCCTAGGCTTTGGGCTCCCCTAGGCTAAGGCTAGGGCTCCCCTAGCCTCCAGGCTAGGGCACCCCTAGGCTTTGGGCTCCCTAGGCTAAGGCTAGGGCTCCCCTAGCCTCCAGGCTAGGGCACCCCTAGGCTTTGGGCTCCCCTAGGCTAAGGCTAGGGCTCCCCTAGCCTCCAGGCTAGGGCACCCCTAGGCTTTGGGCTCCCCTAGGCTAAGGCTAGGGCTCCCCTAGCCTCCAGGCTAGGGCACCCCTAGGCTTTGGGCTCCCCTAGGCTAAGGCTAGGGCTCCCCTAGCCTCCAGGCTAGGGCACCCCTAGGCTTTGGGCTCCCCTAGGCTAAGGCTAGGGCTCCCCTAGCCTCCAGGCTAGGGCACCCCTAGGCTTTGGGCTCCCCTAGGCTAAGGCTAGGGCTCCCTAGCCTCCAGGCTAGGGCACCCCTAGGCTTTGGGCTCCCCTAGGCTAAGGCTAGGGCTCCCCTAGCCTCCAGGCTAGGGCACCCCTAGGCTTTGGGCTCCCCTAGGCTAAGGCTAGGGCTCCCCTAGCCTCCAGGCTAGGGCACCCCTAGGCTTTGGGCTCCCTAGGCTAAGGCTAGGGCTCCCCTAGCCTCCAGGCTAGGGCACCCCTAGGCTTTGGGCTCCCCTAGGCTAAGGCTAGGGCTCCCCTAGCCTCCAGGCTAGGGCACCCTAGGCTTTGGGCTCCCCTAGGCTAAGGCTAGGGCTCCCCTAGCCTCCAGGCTAGGGCACCCCTAGGCTTTGGGCTCCCCTAGGCTAAGGCTAGGCCTCCCCTAGCCTCCAGGCTAGGGCACCCCTAGGCTTTGGGCTCCCCTAGGCTAAGGCTAGGGCTCCCCTAGCCTCCAGGCTAGGGCACCCCTAGGCTTTGGGCTCCCCTAGGCTAAGGCTAGGGCTCCCCTAGCCTCCAGGCTAGGGCACCCCTAGGCTTTGGGCTCCCCTAGGCTAAGGCTAGGGCTCCCCTAGCCTCCAGGCTAGGGCACCCCTAGGCTTTGGGCTCCCCTAGGCTAAGGCTAGGGCTCCCCTAGCCTCCAGGCTAGGGCACCCCTAGGCTTTGGGCTCCCCTAGGCTAAGGCTAGGGCTCCCCTAGCCTCCAGGCCTAGGGCACCCCTAGGCTTTGGGCTCCCCTAGGCTAAGGCTAGGGCTCCCCTAGCCTCCAGGCCTAGGGCACCCCTAGGCTTTGGGCTCCCCTAGGCTAAGGCTAGGGCTCCCTAGCCTCCAGCCTAGGGCACCCCTAGGCTTTGGGCTCCCCTAGGCTAAGGCTAGGGCTCCCCTAGCCTCCAGGCCTAGGGCACCCCTAGGCTTTGGGCTCCCCTAGGCTAAGGCTAGGGCTCCCCTAGCCTCCAGGCTAGGGCACCCCTAGGCTTTGGGCTCCCTAGGCTAAGGCTAGGGCTCCCCTAGCCTCCAGGCTAGGCACCCCTAGGCTTTGGCTCCCCTAGGCTAAGGCTAGGGCTCCCCTAGCCTCCAGGCTAGGGCACCCCTAGGCTTTGGGCTCCCCTAGGCTAAGGCTAGGGCTCCCCTAGCCTCCAGGCTAGGGCACCCCTAGGCTTTGGGCTCCCCTAGGCTAAGGCTAGGGCTCCCCTAGCCTCCAGGCTAGGGCACCCCTAGGCTTTGGGCTCCCCTAGGCTAAGGCTAGGGCTCCCCTAGCCTCCAGGCTAGGGCACCCCTAGGCTTTGGGCTCCCTAGGCTAAGGCTAGGGCTCCCCTAGCCTCCAGGCTAGGGCACCCCTAGGCTTTGGCTCCCCTAGGCTAAGGCTAGGGCTCCCCTAGCCTCCAGGCTAGGGCACCCCTAGGCTTTGGCTCCCCTAGGCTAAGGCTAGGGCTCCCCTAGCCTCCAGGCTAGGGCACCCCTAGGCTTTGGGCTCCCTAGGCTAAGGCTAGGGCTCCCTAGCCTCCAGGCTAGGGCACCCCTAGGCTTTGGGCTCCCCTAGGCTAGGCTAGGGCTCCCCTAGCCTCCAGGCTAGGGCACCCCTAGGCTTTGGGCTCCCCTAGGCTAAGGCTAGGGCTCCCCTA
>NW_027458460.1:0-76122 GCF_050624435.1 Tenrec ecaudatus | reverse complement strand
CCTCACCCTAATGCATATTCGTAACCATCCCTGTGAAATATGTTTCACATCCTTAATCCTATACATTTACTTGTTGGTATATATTTCCAAACCTTTAAGCCATGCCTACCATCTTTTTCAGAGGCTTTCTTTGGGGAATCTTCTGCCTCAGTCCTTGCTTGATCCAAGGAGAGCGGGTCCCTTTCACTGTCATGCAGCCCTGTGTTTGTTTCTAGCAGGAGTCATGTTGGTAACACAGTTCCTTTCGTCGAGTGTGCTTTTCAACATGATGGAATACACTGTCATATAGAGTCTCTAGGAGTCGGAATCCACTGATGGCAGTGAGTGTGGTGTTGGTGTTAGCACAAAGAAGATGATGGGGTCAGACTTGCAGTTTCTGAGAAGATTGGGAACTTCTCTTCTTTATTCCTGGGCTTCTAATATGCAGAGCACTTCATCAATTTCCAGGTAAAGTCTCAAACCTAGTGAAAAGCATTTCATCATAGACAGGGTTCTCTAGGATCCATAGACCTTTTCCATAGGACATCAATGTCCTGTGGAGATTCCTCTGCCTAGCTATTACTTCTCTCTAGCAGTGTCAAGATTCCAAAAATGGGCTGGATTACTGAGGCTTCCATTACTTGTCATCAGTGATTATTTTCCCTGTTCCTAGTTGGCCAAGATTTGGGTCCAAGAGTGAGAAATCATCACAGATCCTCTGCATAGGCTTTGCTGTCTCTGATGCCTAGATGCTGCTGGAGCTGGAGCTGCCAAAACCTTCAGAAAAGGTTGCAGTAGTTGTGAGCAATATATTTCAATAGCAGAAAACAACATCTCATCTTTAAGGAACTGATGATGCTCAAGCTCCAGAAAAATATACAGACTCAAATCTGTTCTCCCTGCATCTGAGCTCAATGACACTGAGGACGTGGCTGTCCATTAATGTGTGAGGGAAACAGAGGACTCACTACCATCACAAACACAAACGTCCCTGTGATGATGGTATTGGTCTATGGGGATAACTTGGGTTGTGGAAAGGACAGGGGCAAGAATTCTGAGACCATAGAAATTGGGGAGGCATGGGAACAAGGAGCATCCTATTAGCATCTAGAGTTTCAGTTCCCTCCAAAATGACCACTCTGTGAATATTTATTACAAAACCCCACAGATATTGCGCTGTTTATACATTTGTAGATTTTATGCTGTGGTAGTTACACAATTTCATGTTAACTTGATAAAAGACTGAAGGTGAAGGGGTGGATTCTAGCCCATCAATCAGATCAAAGCATGGTGATCCCTTCTTGTGCGTGTGGCCTTCTTATGAGTCTTCTCGGAAGTGTTTTCTTGAATCTCCCATTAGAAGAGGTAGATATCTCTCTCTCTCTCTCTCTCTCTCTCTCTCTCTCTCTCTCTCTCTCTCTCTCTCTCTCTCTCATTTTCATGTTGACAAGCCACGTGGAGCCACAGTGATGGCAACCAAAGCCCTGAAGATGCGTCCACTGCCATTGGATCCCCAGGACTTTCCACTTGCCTGCGATCATCCTGCATTCAGCATCATTGCATGTGCTATGTGACTTAAAAGAAGAATTCAGACATATGGGCTAATATCAGACCTATGAGCTAATATTGAACTTATAAATTTTATCTGTACTGGCTGGGATGTTTTATTGATGTGTAATTACTTCTTGATATAAAGTTATCTTTTACACATATATGAGTAGCAATGGACTTGTTTCGCTAGACAACCTGGTTTAACACATATGCAAATATGACATTGTATGTATTCATGAATACCTGTTTTATATACAAATGCTATTTGTATCATTGATAGCTAGTACATAGTTAATGATTTTCATAGCCTGAATGGCTGTGTTGGACTGAATTAATTAATGGCTGCTGTTTCCATTTACTGGAACCAGAAAACGATGAGTATGCTATATCATAAGTTAGGAGGGCAGGGGGTGGGGGAGGAAACTAATAAATATAAGAACTCAAATGAAGTGGAAGGAACACATTAAGTAAGCCAATTAAAAGAAAAGTGACTTTTAGGAGATAAAGTTAAATAATCAATATCGAGTTTTCCTGATCATGACAAAAGAAGTAGGACCAGGGAGGAGATTTCATTCTTCATGTTTTCTGTACACATTCTATGATCAACTTCAGGCCCAAAGTTAAAGAGTATCACTGAAATGTGGAAATTCCATGGACAGCAAAAAACAAGACAAAACAAAACAAAAAACATCTAATAAGGTTCCCTTGTAATACAAGAAACAGATTATAGAGTTACCCATCATAATCATGTGTACCCATCTCTTAAAAGGGATGGGAGAGGATGCAGTATGAGCTCTTATGTCACAAAGGTTGTTGTGTCTGTAATATAAGGTTTATAAATTAGAAAGTACTTTTCAAAAATATTGATAATATACAATGATTAAAGCAATGCTTGATAAAAATCCTAACTAAGAGTTCTGTTTTCCCTTGAGAGTGCTTGTGTTTCTTTGAGTCTGAGGGAGAACTCTGGCCCATGATCTCTACTCATCTGCTTCAAATTTCAGGGGACATGCAAATGTAGCTCTCTGCCTGCTGATAAGCCGGCCACAGTCCCTGATGTGGGAGATCTCAGAGGACAGCCCCAGTCCCTGGGGTCTCTGATATTTCCATTTGTGCCCAGGAGCTAGTCCATAGGACACACCATGAATTTTGGCCAGACTTTGGCATTCATTTTTGGCTATTTTACATGGCAATTGTGATAGACTTTGCTCTGTGTGTTTAAAATTGTGAGGGCAATTGTTTGCATGTGGGTTGTATAATCAGAGTGCCTCTGTGTTTGCAGGTGTCCAGGGTGAGGTGCAGCTAGCGGAGTCTGGAGGTGAACTAACAAAGCCTGGTGGCTCTCTGAGACTCTCCTGTGCAGACTCTGGATTCACTTTCAGTGACTCTTACATGCACTGAATCCGCCAGGCTCCAGGAAAGGGCCTGCAGTGGATCGCAGCCATTAGTGGTGATGGTACATATTCTACACCAACTCCGCGAAGGGTCCATTTACTATCTCCAGAGATAACTCCAAGAACACACTCTTATCTTCAAATGAATAATCTGAAAGTTGAGGACATGTCCATGTATTACTGTACAAGAGACACAGTGAGGGGAACTCAGTGAGAGCCCAGACACAAACTTCCCCTGTAGGGAGGAGACTGGTCTCCAGGGAGGTGCTCAGGACCCACAGAGCATAGGACTCAGCCCCAGAGCAGGAGCATCTGGAGTTTCAAGGCTTGTGGTCACATGTGGATTCTTCTAAATCTCACAGTTCCCTAGGGAATCTATCTCTAATTTTAAAATATTAATTATATGCCTACTCCTTATGTCTTTGATTTCAAAAGTTATGTTGTATCACGAGAATATATTCTGTCTTACAGCAACAGTCTGTCCCTGAAGGACAAGAAATGACACTCTCAGGGGTCCCTGTGTCAGAATTCTCATGACGCTCAGATAAATACTTTTCAACTAGACTCAGGGGAAATGGAGGGATGGAGGTCTGGGTAAAGATAACCATTAAGTGTTTTTGTATTGGCTGGAAATTTAATAGTATATCCTTCCACCACACTTTGAGAAGTATTCTGACAATCATTTAGTTGAAATTTAAGCAGTTATCCTATGTTTTAAATTTAATTCTTCAGAATATGCAGGGTTTTGTATTTGGTTTGGTTTGGTTATTTTTCCAAACCATGGTGGCCTAGTACTTTTTTCTTTCTTTTTTGATTTTCTGTTTTGCCTTTTTAACATGCATATGAGGCCATAGAAAATGTTTGGCATGGTTAAAGCACATCTTTTTGGTCACAGGACCACTTTATCTCCAGGAGTCATGGGGCAGGCTGCAGTTGACTTCCTACCAGTATCACAGTTTCCAGCACTCCACTCCTGTCCCTGCCTCCCCATTCACAACCCTGCTATCTCTCTGTTCTACTCCAAGAACAAGGGAATCCCCCTCATCCTGGATATCCATGTTCCCCCTTCCCTAAGTTTATTCCTACTCATTCTCACCACGATGTCCTTGCACATGAAAGGAACTGGAAGTTTCCATCACAGTAACATCTTCCCTGATGGTAGGTCCTAAGATGAATGATGCAGAAAATAACAAACTGCTCATTACTGCACTGTCCTGACAGCCTCCGTCTCCTCTAATTCACCAGCAACCATCTGACATAGCCTTGTCCCTGCCTTCTGCCACACCATAATGTGCCTTTTCTCTAGAGCCATGTTTTCCATGCAGATACACTGTGCAATTGCTTGTCCCAGCTCAGCCTTCTGTGACATGAAGGAATGACGTCCATAGAAAGTATCTACACCATTCAAGTGTTCCTTTGCAAATGCTCAGAAGCAAAGCCTGAGCTCCTCACAATTAAAAAGCAAGCCAATGGACAAAGAACAAAGAAACATATTTGAAATGCTTCATTATATTGTTTGTACTTTTTCTGCCATTTCTCCTAGATAATAAATTTTAAACTGCCAGGTTTCCCCCTCAAAACTTATGAATAAATTTCTCCCTCATTTGTCCTTAATTATCTGTCCCCCAGACAGCTCAAGCATAGGATCTTGAGAACGGACGGTGCAGGACCAGACAGTGTTCTGTTCTGCTGTGCTCAGGGTCCCTGTGGGTCAAAACTGACTCCATACCATCCATCCACAACAACCACATGACCCAGAACTCTAATCCTGCCTTCATTCAGAACACGATGCTTTAGTGGGAAGAAGACATGCTAACTGCCCAATAATTGGTCTATTGCCTGTAGGACCCCTGTCCTGTAGCAATTTTAAAAGGCTTCAGCATAATGACCAGGGCTCATATGAAAATGTTTTAAGAAAATGGAAAACTGCAATGATGAGAAAAAGGGCAAAGAATTTGTGCCACATTTCCTTTTTCCCTTTTAAACTCTTTAGGACTTTGTACCTACTTATTCTTCAAGGGTAGCAAGAGCAGTTCTAAGAATTAATTTGGAAATTTTTGCTCATCCATCTTACAACACTGACCTTTTTTTAAAAAATCACTTTATTGGGAGCGTGTACAACTCTTATCAATCATAATAGATACATCCATCCATTATGTCAAGCACATTTGTACATTTGTTGTCATCATCATTCTCAAAACATTGTCTTTCTACTTGAGCCTTTGGTATCAGCTTATTTTCCTCTTCCCTCCCAACTCACCCCTCCCTCCTGAACCCTTGATAATTTATAAATTATTATTTTGTCATCTCTTACATTGTCTGATATCTACCTTCACCCACTTTTCTGTTTTATAACCAGGGAGTGGGTTACATGTAGATCATTGTGATCAGTTTCCCCCTTCCCCCCCAACTTCACCTTCTCCCCCACCTTCCCCTTGCCTTCCTTGTATGACAACTCTTATTATTAGTCCTGAGGACAACCTCAACCTTGCCTCTTCCAAAATCTCAAGGGACATTAAGAAGGAAATGCTGTGAATCCTTCATAGATATAAAAACATTTTTACATCTCTGGATGTAGTATTATTCCTAAAAACCAGAAATCTATAAATATAATCTTATGTATTGTGTTAGTAGAAGAATAAAATGAATTATATATGATAACAATTTAGCATAGAACAGTAATATAATACATGTTACCAAGGATATTATCAGCATGCCCTTTCCAACACACTTAAAACACTCATATCTGTTCTAGGAACAGAACCCTCAGGTCTCAGAAGTCATGCAACTTCATTTATTGCTATGTAGTAGGAGGGAATGCAAATCCACCCCTCCCTCTGCTGATGAAAGCCAACACAGCCCCAACCCTGCAGCTCTGGAAGTGCTCCTGGATTCTCAGGAGTCCCAACTCAGTGATCAGGACTGAGCACAACACAGAAAGCCTGGCCTCTTAGTTGAAAGGGGCTTGTCCTTGTTGCTATTTTAACAGGTGATTTTGTCATGAACCAGTTTGTGTGCTTGGGTGTGAGTGGGAGACACGGTGAACATGTCTGATGGTTTTCCTGCCATGGATATCTGTGTTTGCAGAAGTCCAGAGTGAGGTGCAGCTAGTGGAGTATGGGGTTCCTTGGGGGTCTCTGAGATTCTCCAGTGCAACCTCAAGATTGCCCTTCAATAGCTATGCATGATCTGTGTCCACCAGGCTCCAGGGAAGGAGCTGCAGTGGGTGTCAAGTGGTGATGGTGCATACTACAAAGACTTCTCCAAGATGTTTTTGTATCTCCAAGAACTGCTGCATCTGCATATGAACAGCCTGGAATTCGAGGACATGCCTTTTTATTTCTGTGCTACCATCACAGTGAGGAGAATTCAGACTGAACCAGGACACAAACCTCCCCTTCAGGGAGGAAACAGGCCCCCAGGGGGCGCGCAAGACCCACAGAGTCAAGCCTCAGGTCCAGGAGCAGGTACAGATGGGGACATTCAGGACTGTTTTTCTGTTGTGATATTGGTGTTCTTCTCCATCTTGCAGTTTCCCTCAGAGAATCTCTTAATGATTATACTACCAGCTTTGCCTATCCTGTTTATACTACCAGCTTTGCCTATCCCTGATATTTCATACACTTAAAGAGCTGTATCATAACAAAGAAAATATTCTTCAGAAATATCAGCCTTTTTTCGTGTGGAGTAAAATGATTTTGCCAGGCAGTCCTCAGGATCAAGGTCCAGATGAAACTCATGGAAACTTGGTGATTTGGATCTAATGAAATTGAGGGAAGATGGAGCGACAGGGTACTGCCAGAGGTGAGCTATTTGAATTAAATCAGAAAGACTGGCTATTCAAACTTACCAAGTGATGCCTGAAGAGAAAGACTTGGTGATGTTACTTCTGAAGGGACAGACTGAGAGCAGAGGCTTCCATAGAATTTCCCGATTGTGACATTGATTTCCCGGCTATAGTTATGTAGGCAGCAAGTTAGGGAACAAACCATATGAAAACAGAATGTGGCTCCCATATGACTCTCATCTTTAGTAGGAAGTGTGCAGGTCGAACTCAGCACTGGTCCAAAGCCTCTTTGTGTCTTCTCTATTTTCTGTCTCTCTTGTTCAGCAAGATGCCATGATTCAGGAATGTTTATGCTTCCCAATGCAAGTCTGTTCACATTCTCAATATGCCATGTTCATGGATAAAGAGGCCCAATACCAAGGAAATGTTAAAACTACCCAGTACTGTCACTAAGTACAATGTAATCGTGATCCAAATGCCATAATTACTCACTTTATATGGAGAATCCTAGGATAATCAAGGGACCCAAAAATATTTGGATCAAGTTAGGGGGACTCACACAAACTGACCTCAAAAGTATTACACCGCCACAGCAGTAAAAACAGCCTGGTACTCATACAATGATAGATATGTTGACCAATGAAATAGAATAGAAAACTAATAAATAATCCATCCACATACAGGCAACTCTTCAACAAAGGCCATAGGAACTGTATAAGGGAGAGCGACGTTATCTTCAACAATGGGGTTGGCACAATTGACTCGTCACCCTCAGAAGAATGAAAGACAACCCAAACCTCAGCCATGTACAAAAATGAATACAAGATGGGTCAAGGACCTAATGTAAATCCCAGAGCTATAGAGACCATCTATAAGGAGGCAGGGACACACGCAAGTGCCCCACTGCAGGGCATCCATATACTATCGAACACAGCAAAGGACATACACACAAAGAAGACAACAGAGATGAGAGTGTCCTCTGAAATCATATATGTGCATTATAAGAGTAAATAGGAAAGTCAAGCAACAAATGAAAAACAAAAAGATCTTGTGATTTTAAGCTACAAGGTTTCATGTCTGTTTAGTGTACAACAATAGACAACTGGAGAAAAAATCTATTGCATTTTCCTTGAGGCCATATTTTCTATCATTTCCATATTTCAGTATTTTGAAAGATGCAGTACACCTTGATTAAGCGACCGGTCAAGCCCAACCCGAGGAGATGGGGACTACAAACAAATCCAGAAATCTGAGTCTAAAAGACCTCAATGTTTCTTCTTCAGAGTGCAGGGATCACTCGGGAGCTGAGGTTGTTAGTTTATTGTGCCAACCTGGCTAATAAAAACATTAATTGAAGTGCGGAGAGATAAATAGCTCGGAGAGCCTCGCCTCTCTTGTCTCTTGCTCTTTGATCATTGATCATCGGACCAGTGTGCAGCTACCTTACTTTTTCTTTGCCTCAATTTGCAAGCTACACTACCTGTGGGACACCTAATCCATGGACTGTGTCGCTGTAATTTGAGGTTCCTTCAAGACCTGATCCTCCACACCATTGTAATCTACATCTTTTGAGCTGGGGACTGTCGGACCCTGTCATCTGGCTGACTGTTGACCTGACTTGCTGTGTGCTGCCTGTAGCCAGATAGCCTGAATTGCTCTACAGAGGACTACCCAGCAGCCCTCAAGACTTGAAGGACTGCCAGTGTCTCACAACTCTCTCATAGGAGTGAATGGCGATGAGCCATATGTACTGCTTTATAATTTAATTAACTGTTTATTTCGTATGTTATCTATCTATCTATGTAAATATGTAAGATGACATTGCCTATTCCTGTAAATAATTATAGTCAGAAGAAGCTCAATGAGTTCTAATCAGTCTTATAGGGTTCCTATGAGTCAGAATAGATTTGGTTTTGAAAGAAGAGATTGTTCATTTCTAGCTCAGTTGCTTGGTTTTCTGATTTTCCCTCAGTCAGAAGAATATCTGGCGTGTTCATAACTCTCAGACCTCACAAAGAAAAATTAATTCATGAGTTAGTGGATGCATATGTTCAAATCAAACAACACTGCTACCTTGGAACTCTGATTTTGTAATTTCAAATATTGGAATTTGGAGAGCCTACTAATTCAAGGTATGCCTGTTGGTCACATCACGCCCATCTCTGTCATCCAACTTTATTCAAGAATCATCCCTGGAGACACTTTCTTGTGGAACTGAGGTGCCTGCACCTTAGTATGCTATTCATAGCCCCAAACTCCTATAACAGCCAGGAACACTCCTAGACAAATGCCTGTTGTGGTTTCTTACTCAATGAGACCACCCCCATCACCGCCCTGCAATCAGGGGATTCCAAACCCTTCTGAGTCAGGGAGCCTTTGATACAGAAATGTCTGCCTCCTATCTCTTCCTCCTCCTGATGGTGCTGGGTCTCCCATCGGGTCAGTGGCAGGGAGATGCAGTGAATGACAGCACATTCAAAGACATATGGGGCCTTTAATGCTTATTTCATAAGACTCCAGGGGTCCTGCACCACATGCAGCTACAGGAGTCAAGCAATCAAGTGGTGAAGCCTTTACAGACTCTCCCTCTCACCTGTACCATCGCTAGGGACTCCATCTCCAGCAACAATGTTACTTGGGACTGGATCAGACAGAGCCCTGGGAGAAGCCTTAAGTGGATGGGAAGGAACTTCTATTGGTCAGAGTGGTTTAGCGAATACACACCATCCCTGGGAGACCATAGTCATTGACCAACACACATCCAAGATCCAGCTCTCCCTGCAGCTGAGCTCTGTGACCACTGACAAGCACTGTGCAAGGAGATAAGGAGAGGGAAAGTCGATGTGAGTCCCCACACAACCTACCATGCAGGACAGCTGGAGGCTGAACTAAGAGAGCTCTTATACCAGCAGGGGTAGCTCAGGCCCAGGAACCAGAAGCAGGTGGGTGTGTGAGCACAGATGAAATCTTCTGCTGTGTCTTGGGTTCATTTTGTTCCCACTGCTTAGGAGCAGATTGAGAGGAAACTCCAGTAGAAACTGTTCGGGAGAGTATGGGGGTGGGGGTCATTTTGACATTGTATGCCAAGTTTTTTCTCTTTTTTTAATTTGAGTAATTTCTTTTAAAATTTGGTTAGTAATCTCCATGTCCTTAAATATAGACACTGGTATCTTGTTCAGAATTGCATTAAAGTGATAGATCGCTTAGAGTGTCTTATTTTCACAAAGTTAAGGCTTACTACTTACTCATGATTATGACCCATTATTTGAATGATGTGTATGTCTTTTGGTTTCTTGGAATAGTGTTTTCTTTCTTTGAGACTTTTGTTTCTCTGCTTAGGCTTATTCCAATTTGTTTTATGCTTGAGGTGGCTATTGCAAATTGTATTATTTTCTGATTTTCTTTTAAGAGCTTTCTCTATTGGTATGTGGGAACCAAACTGATTTTCTATGTTTACCTTATAACTTGTGAAATGGCTTACCCTTCCAACTAGTTGCAATAATTTTCTTCTCAAGCTTTTGCGTTTTCTATGTTTAGAGAGTTTTACTTCTTTATTACCATTTGGATGCCTCTGTTTTTTCATTTGTTGATTGATAGCTATAGTTAAGATTTGCAGCATGATATGAAATAAGATTCGTATTTAATGGTATCCTTAATCTGGTTCCAATTAGAAAGTTGAATGAGTTCACTTCCTCTCCATGGAGTGCAATGTTTGCCATTGGCATTGCATTTTGCTGTTTTAAGACCTATCAAATCAGTTTGAACTCACAGAAACACTAGAGAAAACAATTAAACACAGGTCTTGCCTCATCCTCACAATTTTCATGTATGAGGCCTTTGTTGTGGTTACTGTGGCAATGTATATTCTTAAAGGTCATCCTTTTAAAAATGACCTTATGCTTTATCAAGCAGGATGTCCTCTTCCAAGTTCTGATTTCCTTGACACATGTTCAAAGTACTTGAGATGAAGTAATAACATGCTCACTTCTTTCTACTAATGATTACAAGTGTACATCATCCAATATATGATTGTTTGTTCTTCTGGCAGTCCATCACACCATGAAATTATTCACCAGTACCATAATTCAAATACATTGTTTAATTTTAGATCTTTCTCATTCATTCTCCATCTTTCACGTGCATATGAGACAATTGAAAACTTCATAGCTTGGGCCAGGTGTATCTCAGTCCTCAAAGGGACATCCTTGCTCTTCAATCTTTGAAGAGTTCTGTGCAACAGGTTTGCTCAATGAAATGCATCATTGACTGGGGTTTCCATGAATATTAATTGTAGATCCATGCAAAATGAACTCCATCCCAACTTTAATCTTGTCTCTATTTCCCATATTTTCCATTGTCCCATAGATTCATTTTGTTTACATTGAATTGTGGTGTACAGAGAAGGCAGAAATTCCTGAACTTCATCAGTAAGTTTTCAAATCCTGCTATCACCTTAGAACATGTTTTCAAATCCTGCTATCTTAGAACATGTAGCTTTATGTCACCTGCATATCACAGATTATTAGCGGAGTTTCCTACAACCTTGATGTGTTTTCCATTTAGTACAGCTTCTCGTGTTATTTGTCCCATTTAGCATGTTATGCAGAGAAACTGCTGACATGTTCTATGATTCTGTATTTCTGTGATGCACAATGAACACCCATGGAAGCAACAAACCAAAAATCACACCACATTGAGCTTAGATATGAAAAATGACTTCATCAAAGTGCTTAAAATGCTTTCCAGATAATATGGCTATTCTATAACCACCCATTCCAAGAAAATATCTTCAAAAAAACCCCAATGCCAATCAAACAAACAATAATAGCAGCAATGATTAATGTGAGTTAATATATTTGTATTTTTGCAACTTAAATGTCTCCTTCAGTCAAGTTCCATTTCATACCCTTTGCCTATTTTGAGTCTCAAAACCCTACATGTTCCACTGTCATTACTGGCAGTAAGTGAGATGGCATGATAAAGAGAGAAGTTAACTCTCCAGCAAATATGCAGAGGAATGAGAAAACATGGTAAAATAAATGTCCACTCTTAACTGAGGTTTTTAAAATATCAGAATCTCTTAACATTCTCTGTGCTTTCTGTGTCCCAACAGTTTCTCTGATTTTCAGCCTAAGGAGATTGATTCCTCAATAGATGGAAGCAAATCTTAAGAAAGAGGAGGAACAATGCATGAATACTTTCTTTTATTAAATTGGCACTCTATGATGCTCACTCTCCCGACACAACTGCTGATGCCAAAGCGGGTGAACAAGTAAATGTGGTGAACAAAGCTGATGGTGCCCGGCTAACAAAAGAGATAGTGACTGGGGTCTTAAAGGCTTGAAGATAAACAAGCGGCCATCTAGCTCAGAAGCAACAAATCCCACATGGAAGAACACACAAGCCTGTGTGATCGAGTGGTCCCAAAGGGATCAGTTATCAGGCATCAAAGAACAAAAAAATCATACCATTGACTGCACACCTCCATGATAGGATCGCTGAAGACAAATGCGTGCATAAGCAAATGTGGCGAAGAAAGCTGCTGGTGCCCAGCTATCAAAAGAGATAGTGTCTGGGGTCTTAAAAGCTTGAAGGTGAACAAGCGGCCATCTAGCTCAGACGCAAAAAAGCCCAAATGGAAGAAGCACACCAACCAGTGCGATCACGGGGTGCCAAAGGGACCAGGTATAAGTATCATGCAAAAAAAGACATATATGTGTGTGTATGTATGTATGTATATGTATGTATGTGTGTGTATATATATATACATATATATATATACATACATACCATATTGAATGAAGGGGGAAGTGCAGAGTGGAGACCCAGGGCCCAAGTGTCGGCCACTGGAGATCCCCTCATAGAGGGGTTTAGGAGAGGAGACGAGTCAGTCAGGGTGCGAGGTAGTACCGATGAAGAACACAGCTTTCCCCCAGATCCTGGATGCTTCCTCCCCCCAACTACCATGATCCGAATTCTACCTTGCAGGACTGGCTAGGGCAGAGGTTGTACAATGGTGCATATGGGGGCTGGAGGCACAGGGAATCCAGGGTGGATGATACCTTCAAGACCAAGGGTGTGAGGGGCGATGCTGGGAGAGTGGAGGGTGAGTGGGTTGGAAAGGGGGAACTGATTACAAGGACCCACACGTGACCTCCTCCCTGGGAGAGGGACAGCAGAGAAGGGGGGAAAGGGATACTCTGGATAGGGCAAGATATGACAAAATAACAATGTATAAATTACCAAGGGCACATGAGGGAGAGGGGAGCGGGGAGGGAGGGGGAAATAAGAGGACCTGATGTAAAGGGCTTAAGTGGAGAGCAAATGCTTTGAGAATGATTGGGGCAGGGAACGTGCGGATGTGCTTAATACAATTGAGGTATATATATGTATGTTTGTGATAAGAGTTGTATGAGCCCCTAATAAAATGTAAAAAAAGAAAATGATTAGGGCAAAGAATGTACAGATGTGCTTTATACAATTGATGTATGTATATGTATGGATTGTGATAAGAGTTGTATGAGCCCCTAATAAAATGTTTTTTTTTTAAAGAAATATAAAAAAATGAAAGGGGGGACATTAGACATTTTCTTTTCAGTTTCTGAGAAAAGATTGGAAGTTTCTCTACTTTTTTCGTCTTTCTTCTGGGGTTTCTAACATTCAGATCACCTCTTCAATTTCCAGGTTAAGTTTTAAAACTTAGTGAAAAACATCACGTTGTGGGAAGAGTTCTCGATGAACTGGAGCCGGGTTGCCCCCAGGCACTAGGGATATCAGCCTCTATTGACCTGTGAGACATGACGTTGCTGGAAGCATCAGTGTACAGAGGCATGGGAACCTCAAAGGAGTTTCTTCCGTGTAAAAATAACACCCAGGCGGAACTTCATGGCAGGGTTACAGATTCCCAGGAATTCCACGGCCTGAATTGCTCAGAGATAGAACCTACTGCTTGGGGCACACTTAATCTGAAAAACTTGCTGGACTCACGGCTTTCCCAAAGACCCATGATTCTCAAAGAGCGAGCGTAAGTTTGACGGAAAAACACACTGCCGGTGGCGCCTTTTGACCTTGAAACCGGCAAGAAGCAAGATTTCCCTTAAACCATGAATCTCAGAAACATTGTGACAGTGAAGGAAAACCAGTGAGAGCAGATGTACTTCCAATAATCCAACACTTAAATGAGACCTCATACCTAAATCCTATCCTAAAAACAACCCTAATCCTAACCCTAAACTAGGTGAAAAGCTAACCCTAGGTGTAAACCTAAACAGAGATGTAACCTAAGCCTAGGTCTAACTGTATTCTCCTAACCTTAAACTTAACCCTAACCTAAGGCTCACCCTAAAGCAAGCCCTAACCATAACCGTATGTCTACCCTAAGGCTAACCCTAATCTTAACCCCAAATCTGATGTGAACATGCAGCTCCCCCTACAACTAACCTTACTCCTAACCGTCATTCTTCGCCTGAACCTAACTTAACTCTATCCCTCACCTTCAATCGAAGCCTCCATAGCACCGTTAATGTAATCCAATCCCTTAAACTAGACAGAGAGCTAAATTTAACCATAACCAAAACGGACGTAACACACAAACCGTAAGCCTGAACCCAACCCTTAAACTCGCACACTGTCGAACCCTCACACAAATATTAACCCCAACCCATATCTAAACAGTCAAGTTTACAATAGGCCTAAATGAGACAATAGGTTCGCTCATCCTTAAGCACTAAACCCTACTCTTACCTTCAACCTCACACTCACCCTACATTTGATCCTCAGACTTACCATAACCCGAATCCTCACACAGCCGTAACTCTAACGTGAACTCTAACTCTGTCCCTAAACATGCCCAAATGCCTGTACCTATGCCCGTCTAAATTTAAACCTAAACCGAAATCTTCTGTGCCACCATTTTGCAGCAGTTTAAAGAAGTACACTGGGAAAGATTTATCTGCAAGGAAGAAACTGCAGGCGGCGTGCCTGAACTGAGAATATCATGCTGCACGAATTCTTTGGCCTCAGATGCTAGAAGGGCCATAAGTGGGAAGTATAAAGAAACGGGACTATACTTTCTCCGTGATCATCAACCTTTGTGGATTCTCTTTGTTCTAGACGCCTGAAATAAAGACAGTTGTCCCGAGTCACCTAAACCTCCACCGAGTGAGGCGCGGGAACTTGCCGGTATCAGAGAATTACGAAGAAGGCTGAACGTCCACAATTAAATGGTCATTGCCCAGAAAGAAGCGCCAGCCGGATCAGCCTGGGAAACAAGCTTCCATTAGACAATGAAGATGTGAGAATCTGGTACGGCCACAGTTCACGGTTTCCATAGATCCATGCAATTCCGTGTTGAATTTCAGTCCAAAAATGAAACCGCTGGAGCCTCTGTTCAGCAGGCCCTGATGTAGCTCCCAGAGGCACAATGGTGCTCCTCCAGAATTTGGACGAAAAACGTTTTCACGGGAATAAGCAACCTTGATCAAGCCAGGTGGGTCTTGGAAAAACGAAATTGCTGCGTGTGCGGAAAAACGAAATTGCTGCGTGTGCCTGCAATACTGACAAGCACTCACCTGTGTCACTCTATGGCGCATTCAGCAAAGGAATCTGCATCGATTGAGCCAAGACAAAGGAAAGTTCAGGGAGGCAGCACCCGTGTAGAAAAGCATTTGTTCTTCAAAGAGGAGGCCAATATTGTGAAACGACATACCCATGGCAAATAGTTTTCATCGGCCGTTTCATGGAGCAATATTGCGGGGAGAGAAAAGGCACCACCTGAGGGAGGCACGCTCAAACAAACTACGTAGGGCAGGAGACGGGTCGCCCCCAGGCACTAGGGGTGTCGGGCCTCAACATTGTAAGCAGAGTTCACTGAAGTCCCTGAGAGAAGTTTTCTCCGGTGTCCTTCGTCTACGTTCCTAAAATTTACTCTGCGGTTTCTGATGACTCTGGGGTACGAACGGCCACCATTCACCATTCTCCTTACACTCGTGCGTCTCCATCGACCTTAAAGGAAAGGGAGGACACGCAGATGCTGGCAGCTAAATTCAGCAGAGTTAGTGTCAACACAAAAGAGACAGCTCTGTGGGGACCCGTCTTCCATGGTAAAACATTTCCTAACGAATAAGAAATCTTCCCATCGCAATGACAATATGAGAGAATTGCCACCGGTGGATTTGCCGATGTGCCTATAAACATCTTCTTCAGGCCATGAAGTAGTGAAGCAATGGAACTCAGGCGCTTCACCCTTTTTCCTAGACCAGTGAAACTTAAAGAGCCACTATTGACCTGTGAGACATGACGTTGCTGGAAGCATCAGTGTACAGAGGCATGGGAACCTCAAAGGAGTTTCTTCCGTGTGAAAATAACAACCAGGCTGACCTTCATGGCAGGGTTCCAGATTCCCAGGAATTCCACGGGCTGTATTGCTCAGAGATAGAACCTACTGCTTGGGGCACACTTAATCTGAAAAACTTGCTGGACTCACGGCTTTCCCAAAGACCCAAGATTCTCAAAGAGCGAGCGTAAGTTTGACGGAAAAACAAACTGCCGGTAGCGCCTTTTGACCTTGAAAACGGCAAGAAGCAAGCTTTCCCTTAAACCATGAATCTCAGAAACATTGTGACAGTGAAGGAAAACCAGTGAGAGCAGATGTACTTCCAATAATCCAACACTTAAATGAGACCTCATACCTAAATCCTATCCTAAAAACAACCCTAATCCTAACCCTAAACTAGGTGAAAAGCTAACCCTAGGTGTAAACCTAAACAGAGATGTAACCCTAAGCCTAGGTCTAACTGTATTCTCCTAACCTTAAACTTAACCCTAACCTAAGGCTCACCCTAAAGCAAGCCCTAACCATAACCGTATGTCTACCCTAAGGCTAACCCTAATCCTAACCCCAAATCTGATGTGAACATGCAGCTGCCCCTACAACTAACCTTACTCCTAACCGTCATTCTTCGCCTGAACCTAACAACTCTATCCCTCACCTTCAATCGATAGCTCAATTTCACCGTTAATGTAAACCAATCCCTTAAACTAGACAGAGAGCTAAACTTAACCTTAATGAAAACGGATGTAACACACAAACCGTAAGCCTGACCCCAACTCAACCTCGCACACTGTCTAACCCTCACACAAATATTAACCCCAACCCATATCTAAACAGTCAAGTTTACCATAAGCCTAAATGAGACAATAGGTTCGCTCATCCTTAAGCACTAAACCCTACTCTTACCTTCAACCTCACACTCACCCTACATTTGATCCTCAGACTTACCATAACCCGAATCCTCACACAGCCGTAACTCTAACGTGAACTCTAACTCTGTCCCTAAACATGCCCAAATGCCTGTACCTATGCCCGTCTAAAGTTACACCTAAACCGAAATCTTCTGTGCCACCATTTTGCAGCAGTTTAAAGAAGTACACTGGGAAAGATTTTTCTGCAAGGAAGAAACTGCAGGCGGCGTGCCTGAACTGAGAATATCATGCTGCACGAGTTCTTTGGCCTCAGATGCTAGAAGGGCCATGAGTGGGAAGTATAAAGAAACGGGACTTTACTTTCTCCGTGATCATCAACCTTTGTGGATTCTCTTTGTTCTAGACGCCTGAAATAAAGACAGTTGTCCTGAGTCACCTAAACCTCCACCGAGTGAGGCGCGGGAACTTGCCGGTATCAGAGAATTACGAAGAAGGCTGAACGTCCACAATTAAATGGTCATTGCCCAGAAAGAAGCGCCAGCCGGATCAGCCTGGGAAACAAGCTTCCATTAGACAATGAAGATGTGAGAATCTGGTACGGCCACAGTTCACGGTTTCCATAGATCCATGCAATTCCGTGTTGAATTTCAGTCCGAAAATGAAACCGCTGGAGCCTCTGTTCAGCAGGCCCTGGTGTAGCTCCCAGAGGCACAATGGTGCTCCTCCAGAATTTGGACGAAAAACGTTTTCACGGGAATAAGCAACCTTGATCAAGCCAGGTGGGTCTTGGAAAAACGAAATTGCTGCGTGTGCCTGCAATACTGACAAGCACTCACCTGTGTCACTCTATGGCGCATTCAGCACAGGAATCTGCATCGATTGAGCCAAGACAAAGGAAAGTTCAGGGAGGCAGCACCCGTGTAGAAAAGCGTTTGTTCTTCAAAGAGGAGGCCAATATTGTGAAACGACATACCCATGGCAAATAGTTTTCATCGGCAGTTTCATGGAGCAATATTGCGGGGAGAGAAAAGGCACCACCTGAGGGAGGCACGCTCAAACAAACTACGTAGGGCAGGAGACGGGTCGCCCCCAGGCACTAGGGGTGTCGGGCCTCAACATTGTAAGCAGAGTTCACTGAAGTCCCTGAGAGAAGTTTTCTCCGGTGTCCTTCGTCTACGTTCCTAAAATTTACTCTGCGGTTTCTGATGACTCTGGGTTACGAACGGCCACCATTCACCATTCTCCTTACACTCGTGCGTCTCCATTGACCTTAAAGGAAAGGGAGGACACGCAGATGCTGGCAGCTAAATTCAGCAGAGTTAGTGTCAACACAAAAGAGACAGCTCTGTGGGGACCCGTCTTCCATGTTAAAACATTTCCTAACGAATAAGAAATCTTCCCATCGCAATGACAATATGAGAGAATTGCCACCGGTGGATTTGCCGATGTGCCTATAAACATCTTCTTCAGGCCATGAAGTAGTGAAGCAATGGAACTCAGGCGCTTCACCCTTTTTCCTAGACCAGTGAAACTTAAAGAGCCACTATTGACCTGTGAGACATGACGTTGCTGGAAGCATCAGTGTACAGAGGCATGGGAACCTCAAAGGAGTTTCTTCCGTGTGAAAATATCAACCAGACTGAACTTCATGGCAGGGTTCCAGATTCCCAGGAATTCCACGGGCTGTATTGCTCAGAGATAGAACCTACTGCTTGGGGCACACTTAATCTGAAAAACTTGCTGGACTCACGGCTTTCCCAAAGACCCAAGATTCTCAAAGAGCGAGCGTAAGTTTGACGGAAAAACAAACTGCTGGTAGCGCCTTTTGACCTTGAAAACGGCAAGAAGCAAGCTTTCCCTTAAACCATGAATCTCAGAAACATTGTGACAGTGAAGGAAAACCAGTGAGAGCAGATGTACTTCCAATAATCCAACACTTAAATGAGACCTCATACCTAAATCCTATCCTAAAAACAACCCTAATCCTAACCCTAAACTAGGTGAAAAGCTAACCCTAGGTGTAAACCTAAACAGAGATGTAACCCTAAGCCTAGGTCTAACTGTATTCTCCTAACCTTAAACTTAACCCTAACCTAAGGCTCACCCTAAAGCAAGCCCTAACCATAACCGTATGTCTACCCTAAGGCTAACCCTAATCCTAACCCCAAATCTGATGTGAACATGCAGCTGCCCCTACAACTAACCTTACTCCTAACCGTCATTCTTCGCCTGAACCTAACAACTCTATCCCTCACCTTCAATCGATAGCTCAATTTCACCGTTAATGTAAACCAATCCCTTAAACTAGACAGAGAGCTAAACTTAACCTTAATGAAAACGGATGTAACACACAAACCGTAAGCCTGACCCCAACTCAACCTCGCACACTGTCTAACCCTCACACAAATATTAACCCCAACCCATATCTAAACAGTCAAGTTTACCATAAGCCTAAATGAGACAAGAGGTTCGCTCATCCTTAAGCACTAAACCCTACTCTTACCTTCAACCTCACACTCACCCTACATTTGATCCTCAGACTTACCATAACCCGAATCCTCACACAGCCGTAACTCTAACGTGAACTCTAACTCTGTCCCTAAACATGCCCAAATGCCTGTACCTATGCCCGTCTAAAGTTAAACCTAAACCGAAATCTTCTGTGCCACCATTTTGCAGCAGTTTAAAGAAGTACACTGGGAAAGATTTTTCTGCAAGGAAGAAACTGCAGGCGGCGTGCCTGAACTGAGAATATCATGCTGCACGAGTTCTTTGGCCTCAGATGCTAGAAGGGCCATGAGTGGGAAGTATAAAGAAACGGGACTTTACTTTCTCCGTGATCATCAACCTTTGTGGATTCTCTTTGTTCTAGACGCCTGAAATAAAGACAGTTGTCCTGAGTCACCTAAACCTCCACCGAGTGAGGCGCGGGAACTTGCCGGTATCAGAGAATTACGAAGAAGGCTGAACGTCCACAATTAAATGGTCATTGCCCAGAAAGAAGCGCCAGCCGGATCAGCCTGGGAAACAAGCTTCCATTAGACAATGAAGATGTGAGAATCTGGTACGGCCACAGTTCACGGTTTCCATAGATCCATGCAATTCCGTGTTGAATTTCAGTCCGAAAATGAAACCGCTGGAGCCTCTGTTCAGCAGGCCCTGGTGTTGCTCCCAGAGGCACAATGGTGCTCCTCCAGAATTTGGACGAAAAACGTTTTCACGGGAATAAGCAACCTTGATCAAGCCAGGTGGGTCTTGGAAAAACGAAATTGCTGCGTGTGCCTGCAATACTGACAAGCACTCACCTGTGTCACTCTATGGCGCATTCAGCACAGGAATCTGCATCGATTGAGCCAAGACAAAGGAAAGTTCAGGGAGGCAGCACCCGTGTAGAAAAGCGTTTGTTCTTCAAAGAGGAGGCCAATATTGTGAAACGACATACCCATGGCAAATAGTTTTCATCGGCAGTTTCATGGAGCAATATTGCGGGGAGAGAAAAGGCACCACCTGAGGGAGGCACGCTCAAACAAACTACGTAGGGCAGGAGACGGGTCGCCCCCAGGCACTAGGGGTGTCGGGCCTCAACATTGTAAGCAGAGTTCACTGAAGTCCCTGAGAGAAGTTTTCTCCGGTGTCCTTCGTCTACGTTCCTAAAATTTACTCTGCGGTTTCTGATGACTCTGGGTTACGAACGGCCACCATTCACCATTCTCCTTACACTCGTGCGTCTCCATTGACCTTAAAGGAAAGGGAGGACACGCAGATGCTGGCACCTAAATTCAGCAGAGTTAGTGTCAACACAAAAGAGACAGCTCTGTGGGGACCCGTCTTCCATGGTAAAACATTTCCTAACGAATAAGAAATCTTCCCATCGCAATGACAATATGAGAGAATTGCCACCGGTGGATTTGCCGATGTGCCTATAAACATCTTCTTCAGGCCATGAAGTAGTGAAGCAATGGAACTCAGGCGCTTCACCCTTTTTCCTAGACCAGTGAAACTTAAAGAGCCACTATTGACCTGTGAGACATGACGTTGCTGGAAGCATCAGTGTACAGAGGCATGGGAACCTCAAAGGAGTTTCTTCCGTGTGAAAATAACAACCAGGCTGAACTTCATGGCAGGGTTCCAGATTCCCAGGAATTCCACGGGCTGTATTGCTCAGAGATAGAACCTACTGCTTGGGGCACACTTAATCTGAAAAACTTGCTGGACTCACGGCTTTCCCAAAGACCCAAGATTCTCAAAGAGCGAGCGTAAGTTTGACGGAAAAACAAACTGCCGGTAGCGCCTTTGGACCTTGAAAACGGCAAGAAGCAAGCTTTCCCTTAAACCATGAATCTCAGAAACATTGTGACAGTGAAGGAAAACCAGTGAGAGCAGATGTACTTCCAATAATCCAACACTTAAATGAGACCTCATACCTAAATCCTATCCTAAAAACAACCCTAATCCTAACCCTAAACTAGGTGAAAAGCTAACCCTAGGTGTAAACCTAAACAGAGATGTAACCCTAAGCCTAGGTCTAACTGTATTCTCCTAACCTTAAACTTAACCCTAACCTAAGGCTCACCCTAAAGCAAGCCCTAACCATAACCGTATGTCTACCCTAAGGCTAACCCTAATCCTAACCCCAAATCTGATGTGAACATGCAGCTGCCCCTACAACTAACCTTACTCCTAACCATCATTCTTCGCCTGAACCTAACAACTCTATCCCTCACCTTCAATCGATAGCTCAATTTCACCGTTAATGTAAACCAATCCCTTAAACTAGACAGAGAGCTAAACTTAACCTTAATGAAAACGGATGTAACACACAAACCGTAAGCCTGAACCCAACCCTTAAACTCGCACACTGTTGAACCCTCACACAAATATTAACCCCAACCCATATCTAAACAGTCAAGTTTACAATAGGCCTAAATGAGACAATAGGTTCGCTCATCCTTAAGCACTAAACCCTACTCTTACCTTCAACCTCACACTCACCCTACATTTGATCCTCAGACTTACCATAACCCGAATCCTCACACAGCCGTAACTCTAACGTGAACTCTAACTCTGTCCCTAAACATGCCCAAATGCCTGTACCTATGCCCGTCTAAAGTTAAACCTAAACCGAAATCTTCTGTGCCACCATTTTGCAGCAGTTTAAAGAAGTACACTGGGAAAGATTTTTCTGCAAGGAAGAAACTGCAGGCGGCGTGCCTGAACTGAGAATATCATGCTGCACGAGTTCTTTGGCCTCAGATGCTAGAAGGGCCATGAGTGGGAAGTATAAAGAAACGGGACTTTACTTTCTCCGTGATCATCAACCTTTGTGGATTCTCTTTGTTCTAGACGCCTGAAATAAAGACAGTTGTCCTGAGTCACCTAAACCTCCACCGAGTGAGGCGCGGGAACTTGCCCGTATCAGAGAATTACGAAGAAGGCTGAACGTCCACAATTAAATGGTCATTGCCCAGAAAGAAGCGCCAGCCGGATCAGCCTGGGAAACAAGCTTCCATTAGACAATGAAGATGTGAGAATCTGGTACGGCCACAGTTCACGGTTTCCATAGATCCATGCAATTCCGTGTTGAATTTCAGTCCAAAAATGAAACCGCTGGAGCCTCTGTTCAGCAGGCCCTGGTGTAGCTCCCAGAGGCACAATGGTGCTCCTCCAGAATTTGGACGAAAAACGTTTTCACGGGAATAAGCAACCTTGATCAAGCCAGGTGGGTCTTGGAAAAAGGAAATTGCTGCGTGTGCCTGCAATACTGACAAGCACTCACCTGTGTCACTCTATGGCGCATTCAGCACAGGAATCTGCATCGATTGAGCCAAGACAAAGGAAAGTTCAGGGAGGCAGCACCCGTGTAGAAAAGCATTTGTTCTTCAAAGAGGAGGCCAATATTGTGAAACGACATACCCATGGCAAATAGTTTTCATCGGCAGTTTCATGGAGCAATATTGCGGGGAGAGAAAAGGCACCACCTGAGGGAGGCACGCTCAAACAAACTACGTAGGGCAGGAGACGGGTCGCCCCCAGGCACTAGGGGTGTCGGGCCTCAACATTGTAAGCAGAGTTCACTGAAGTCCCTGAGAGAAGTTTTCTCCGGTGTCCTTCGTCTACGTTCCTAAAATTTACTCTGCGGTTTCTGATGACTCTGGGTTACGAACGGCCACCATTCACCATTCTCCTTACACTCGTGCGTCTCCATCGACCTTAAAGGAAAGGGAGGACACGCAGATGCTGGCAGCTAAATTCAGCAGAGGTAGTGTCAACACAAAAGAGACAGCTCTGTGGGGACCCGTCTTCCATGGTAAAACATTTCCTAACGAATAAGAAATCTTCCCATCGCAATGACAATATGAGAGAATTGCCACCGGTGGATTTGCCGATGTGCCTATAAACATCTTCTTCAGGCCATGAAGTAGTGAAGCAATGGAACTCAGGCGCTTCACCCTTTTTCCTAGACCAGTGAAACTTAAAGAGCCACTATTGACCTGTGAGACATGACGTTGCTGGAAGCATCAGTGTACAGAGGCATGGGAACCTCAAAGGAGTTTCTTCCGTGTGAAAATATCAACCAGGCTGAACTTCATGGCAGGGTTCCAGATTCCCAGGAATTCCACGGGCTGTATTGCTCAGAGATAGAACCTACTGCTTGGGGCACACTTAATCTGAAAAACTTGCTGGACACACGGCTTTCCCAAAGACCCAAGATTCTCAAAGAGCGAGCGTAAGTTTGACGGAAAAACAAACTGCCGGTAGCGCCTTTTGACCTTGAAAACGGCAAGAAGCAAGCTTTCCCTTAAACCATGAATCACAGAAACATTGTGACAGTGAAGGAAAACCAGTGAGAGCAGATGTACTTCCAATAATCCAACACTTAAATGAGACCTCATACCTAAATCCTATCCTAAAAACAACCCTAATCCTAACCCTAAACTAGGTGAAAAGCTAACCCTAGGTGTAAACCTAAACAGAGATGTAACCCTAAGCCTAGGTCTAACTATATTCTCCTAACCTTAAACTTAACCCTAACCTAAGGCTCACCCTAAAGCAAGCCCTAACCATAACCGTATGTCTACCCTAAGGCTAACCCTAATCTTAACCCCAAATCTGATGTGAACATGCAGCTCCCCCTACAACTAACCTTACTCCTAACCGTCATTCTTCGCCTGAACCTAACTTAACTCTATCCCTCACCTTCAATCGAAGCCTCGATAGCACCGTTAATGTAATCCAATCCCTTAAACTAGACAGAGAGCTAAATTTAACCATAACCAAAACGGACGTAACACACAAACCGTAAGCCTGAACCCAACCCTTAAACTCGCACACTGTCGAACCCTCACACAAATATTAACCCCAACCCATATCTAAACAGTCAAGTTTACAATAGGCCTAAATGAGACAATAGGTTCGCTCATCCTTAAGCACTAAACCCTACTCTTACCTTCAACCTCACACTCACCCTACATTTGATCCTCAGACTTACCATAACCCGAATCCTCACACAGCCGTAACTCTAACGTGAACTCTAACTCTGTCCCTAAACATGCCCAAATGCCTGTACCTATGCCCGTCTAAAGTTAAACCTAAACCGAAATCTTCTGTGCCACCATTTTGCAGCAGTTTAAAGAAGTACACTGGGAAAGATTTTTCTGCAAGGAAGAAACTGCAGGCGGCGTGCCTGAACTGAGAATATCATGCTGCACGAGTTCTTTGGCCTCAGATGCTAGAAGGGCCATGAGTGGGAAGTATAAAGAAACGGGACTTTACTTTCTCCGTGATCATCAACCTTTGTGGATTCTCTTTGTTCTAGACGCCTGAAATAAAGACAGTTGTCCTGAGTCACCTAAACCTCCACCGAGTGAGGCGCGGGAACTTGCCGGTATCAGAGAATTACGAAGAAGGCTGAACGTCCACAATTAAATGGTCATTGCCCAGAAAGAAGCGCCAGCCGGATCAGCCTGGGAAACAAGCTTCCATTAGACAATGAAGATGTGAGAATCTGGTACGGCCACAGTTCACGGTTTCCATAGATCCATGCAATTCCGTGTTGAATTTCAGTCCGAAAATGAAACCGCTGGAGCCTCTGTTCAGCAGGCCCTGGTGTAGCTCCCAGAGGCACAAGGGTGCTCCTCCAGAATTTGGACGAAAAACGTTTTCACGGGAATAAGCAACCTTGATCAAGCCAGGTGGGTCTTGGAAAAACGAAATTGCTGCGTGTGCCTGCAATACTGACAAGCACTCACCTGTGTCACTCTATGGCGCATTCAGCACAGGAATCTGCATCGATTGAGCCAAGACAAAGGAAAGTTCAGGGAGGCAGCACCCGTGTAGAAAAGCGTTTGTTCTTCAAAGAGGAGGCCAATATTGTGAAACGACATACCCATGGCAAATAGTTTTCATCGGCAGTTTCATGGAGCAATATTGCGGGGAGAGAAAAGGCACCACCTGAGGGAGGCACGCTCAAACAAACTACGTAGGGCAGGAGACGGGTCGCCCCTAGGCACTAGGGGTGTCGGGCCTCAACATTGTAAGCAGAGTTCACTGAAGTCCCTGAGAGAAGTTTTCTCCGGTGTCCTTCGTCTACGTTCCTAAAATTTACTCTGCGGTTTCTGATGACTCTGGGTTACGAACGGCCACCATTCACCATTCTCCTTACACTCGTGCGTCTCCATCGACCTTAAAGGAAAGGGAGGACACGCAGATGCGGGCAGCTAAATTCAGCAGAGTTAGTGTCAACACAAAAGAGACAGCTCTGTGGGGACCCGTCTTCCATGGTAAAACATTTCCTAACGAATAAGAAATCTTCCCATCGCAATGACAATATGAGAGAATTGCCACCGGTGGATTTGCCGATGTGCCTATAAACATCTTCTTCAGGCCATGAAGTAGTGAAGCAATGGAACTCAGGCGCTTCACCCTTTTTCCTAGACCAGTGAAACTTAAAGAGCCACTATTGACCTGTGAGACATGACGTTGCTGGAAGCATCAGTGTACAGAGGCATGGGAACCTCAAAGGAGTTTCTTCCGTGTGAAAATAACAACCAGGCTGAACTTCATGGCAGGGTTCCAGATTCCCAGGAATTCCACGGGCTGTATTGCTCAGAGATAGAACCTACTGCTTGGGGCACACTTAATCTGAAAAACTTGCTGGACTCACGGCTTTCCCAAAGACCCAAGATTCTCAAAGAGCGAGCGTAAGTTTGACGGAAAAACAAACTGCCGGTAGCGCCTTTTGACCTTGAAAACGGCAAGAAGCAAGCTTTCCCTTAAACCATGAATCTCAGAAACATTGTGACAGTGAAGGAAAACCAGTGAGAGCAGATGTACTTCCAATAATCCAACACTTAAATGAGACCTCATACCTAAATCCTATCCTAAAAACAACCCTAATCCTAACCCTAAACTAGGTGAAAAGCTAACCCTAGGTGTAAACCTAAACAGAGATGTAACCCTAAGCCTAGGTCTAACTGTATTCTCCTAACCTTAAACTTAACCCTAACCTAAGGCTCACCCTAAAGCAAGCCCTAACCATAACCGTATGTCTACCCTAAGGCTAACCCTAATCCTAACCCCAAATCTGATGTGAACATGCAGCTGCCCCTACAACTAACCTTACTCCTAACCGTCATTCTTCGCCTGAACCTAACAACTCTATCCCTCACCTTCAATCGATAGCTCAATTTCACCGTTAATGTAAACCAATCCCTTAAACTAGACAGAGAGCTAAACTTAACCTTAATGAAAACGGATGTAACACACAAACCGTAAGCCTGACCCCAACTCAACCTCGCACACTGTCTAACCCTCACACAAATATTAACCCCAACCCATATCTAAACAGTCAAGTTTACCATAAGCCTAAATGAGACAATAGGTTCGCTCATCCTTAAGGACTAAACCCTACTCTTACCTTCAACCTCACACTCACCCTACATTTGATCCTCAGACTTACCATAACCCGAATCCTCACACAGCCGTAACTCTAACGTGAACTCTAACTCTGTCCCTAAACATGCCCAAATGCCTGTACCTATGCCCGTCTAAAGTTAAACCTAAACCGAAATCTTCTGTGCCACCATTTTGCAGCAGTTTAAAGAAGTACACTGGGAAAGATTTTTCTGCAAGGAAGAAACTGCAGGCGGCGTGCCTGAACTGAGAATATCATGCTGCACGAGTTCTTTGGCCTCAGATGCTAGAAGGGCCATGAGTGGGAAGTATAAAGAAACGGGACTTTACTTTCTCCGTGATCATCAACCTTTGTGGATTCTCTTTGTTCTAGACGCCTGAAATAAAGACAGTTGTCCTGAGTCACCTAAACCTCCACCGAGTGAGGCGCGGGAACTTGCCGGTATCAGAGAATTACGAAGAAGGCTGAACGTCCACAATTAAATGGTCATTGCCCAGGAAGAAGCGCCAGCCGGATCAGCCTGGGAAACAAGCTTCCATTAGACAATGAAGATGTGAGAATCTGGTACGGCCACAGTTCACGGTTTCCATAGATCCATGCAATTCCGTGTTGAATTTCAGTCCGAAAATGAAACCGCTGGAGCCTCTGTTCAGCAGGCCCTGGTGTAGCTCCCAGAGGCACAATGGTGCTCCTCCAGAATTTGGACGAAAAACGTTTTCACGGGAATAAGCAACCTTGATCAAGCCAGGTGGGTCTTGGAAAAACGAAATTGCTGCGTGTGCCTGCAATACTGACAAGCACTCACCTGTGTCACTCTATGGCGCATTCAGCACAGGAATCTGCATCGATTGAGCCAAGACAAAGGAAAGTTCAGGGAGGCAGCACCCGTGTAGAAAAGCATTTGTTCTTCAAAGAGGAGGCCAATATTGTGAAACGACATACCCATGGCAAATAGTTTTCATCGGCAGTTTCATGGAGCAATATTGCGGGGAGAGAAAAGGCACCACCTGAGGGAGGCACGCTCAAACAAACTACGTAGGGCAGGAGACGGGTCGCCCCCAGGCACTAGGGGTGTCGGGCCTCAACATTGTAAGCAGAGTTCACTGAAGTCCCTGAGAGAAGTTTTCTCCGGTGTCCTTCGTCTACGTTCCTAAAATTTACTCTGCGGTTTCTGATGACTCTGGGTTACGAACGGCCACCATTCACCATTCTCCTTACACTCGTGCGTCTCCATCGACCTTAAAGGAAAGGGAGGACACGCAGATGCTGGCAGCTAAATTCAGCAGAGGTAGTGTCAACACAAAAGAGACAGCTCTGTGGGGACCCGTCTTCCATGGTAAAACATTTCCTAACGAATAAGAAATCTTCCCATCGCAATGACAATATGAGAGAATTGCCACCGGTGGATTTGCCGATGTGCCTATAAACATCTTCTTCAGGCCATGAAGTAGTGAAGCAATGGAACTCAGGCGCTTCACCCTTTTTCCTAGACCAGTGAAACTTAAAGAGCCACTATTGACCTGTGAGACATGACGTTGCTGGAAGCATCAGTGTACAGAGGCATGGGAACCTCAAAGGAGTTTCTTCCGTGTGAAAATATCAACCAGGCTGAACTTCATGGCAGGGTTCCAGATTCCCAGGAATTCCACGGGCTGTATTGCTCAGAGATAGAACCTACTGCTTGGGGCACACTTAATCTGAAAAACTTGCTGGACACACGGCTTTCCCAAAGACCCAAGATTCTCAAAGAGCGAGCGTAAGTTTGACGGAAAAACAAACTGCCGGTAGCGCCTTTTGACCTTGAAAACGGCAAGAAGCAAGCTTTCCCTTAAACCATGAATCACAGAAACATTGTGACAGTGAAGGAAAACCAGTGAGAGCAGATGTACTTCCAATAATCCAACACTTAAATGAGACCTCATACCTAAATCCTATCCTAAAAACAACCCTAATCCTAACCCTAAACTAGGTGAAAAGCTAACCCTAGGTGTAAACCTAAACAGAGATGTAACCCTAAGCCTAGGTCTAACTATATTCTCCTAACCTTAAACTTAACCCTAACCTAAGGCTCACCCTAAAGCAAGCCCTAACCATAACCGTATGTCTACCCTAAGGCTAACCCTAATCTTAACCCCAAATCTGATGTGAACATGCAGCTCCCCCTACAACTAACCTTACTCCTAACCGTCATTCTTCGCCTGAACCTAACTTAACTCTATCCCTCACCTTCAATCGAAGCCTCGATAGCACCGTTAATGTAATCCAATCCCTTAAACTAGACAGAGAGCTAAATTTAACCATAACCAAAACGGACGTAACACACAAACCGTAAGCCTGAACCCAACCCTTAAACTCGCACACTGTCGAACCCTCACACAAATATTAACCCCAACCCATATCTAAACAGTCAAGTTTACAATAGGCCTAAATGAGACAATAGGTTCGCTCATCCTTAAGCACTAAACCCTACTCTTACCTTCAACCTCACACTCACCCTACATTTGATCCTCAGACTTACCATAACCCGAATCCTCACACAGCCGTAACTCTAACGTGAACTCTAACTCTGTCCCTAAACATGCCCAAATGCCTGTACCTATGCCCGTCTAAAGTTAAACCTAAACCGAAATCTTCTGTGCCACCATTTTGCAGCAGTTTAAAGAAGTACACTGGGAAAGATTTTTCTGCAAGGAAGAAACTGCAGGCGGCGTGCCTGAACTGAGAATATCATGCTGCACGAGTTCTTTGGCCTCAGATGCTAGAAGGGCCATGAGTGGGAAGTATAAAGAAACGGGACTTTACTTTCTCCGTGATCATCAACCTTTGTGGATTCTCTTTGTTCTAGACGCCTGAAATAAAGACAGTTGTCCTGAGTCACCTAAACCTCCACCGAGTGAGGCGCGGGAACTTGCCGGTATCAGAGAATTACGAAGAAGGCTGAACGTCCACAATTAAATGGTCATTGCCCAGAAAGAAGCGCCAGCCGGATCAGCCTGGGAAACAAGCTTCCATTAGACAATGAAGATGTGAGAATCTGGTACGGCCACAGTTCACGGTTTCCATAGATCCATGCAATTCCGTGTTGAATTTCAGTCCGAAAATGAAACCGCTGGAGCCTCTGTTCAGCAGGCCCTGGTGTAGCTCCCAGAGGCACAAGGGTGCTCCTCCAGAATTTGGACGAAAAACGTTTTCACGGGAATAAGCAACCTTGATCAAGCCAGGTGGGTCTTGGAAAAACGAAATTGCTGCGTGTGCCTGCAATACTGACAAGCACTCACCTGTGTCACTCTATGGCGCATTCAGCACAGGAATCTGCATCGATTGAGCCAAGACAAAGGAAAGTTCAGGGAGGCAGCACCCGTGTAGAAAAGCGTTTGTTCTTCAAAGAGGAGGCCAATATTGTGAAACGACATACCCATGGCAAATAGTTTTCATCGGCAGTTTCATGGAGCAATATTGCGGGGAGAGAAAAGGCACCACCTGAGGGAGGCACGCTCAAACAAACTACGTAGGGCAGGAGACGGGTCGCCCCTAGGCACTAGGGGTGTCGGGCCTCAACATTGTAAGCAGAGTTCACTGAAGTCCCTGAGAGAAGTTTTCTCCGGTGTCCTTCGTCTACGTTCCTAAAATTTACTCTGCGGTTTCTGATGACTCTGGGTTACGAACGGCCACCATTCACCATTCTCCTTACACTCGTGCGTCTCCATCGACCTTAAAGGAAAGGGAGGACACGCAGATGCGGGCAGCTAAATTCAGCAGAGTTAGTGTCAACACAAAAGAGACAGCTCTGTGGGGACCCGTCTTCCATGGTAAAACATTTCCTAACGAATAAGAAATCTTCCCATCGCAATGACAATATGAGAGAATTGCCACCGGTGGATTTGCCGATGTGCCTATAAACATCTTCTTCAGGCCATGAAGTAGTGAAGCAATGGAACTCAGGCGCTTCACCCTTTTTCCTAGACCAGTGAAACTTAAAGAGCCACTATTGACCTGTGAGACATGACGTTGCTGGAAGCATCAGTGTACAGAGGCATGGGAACCTCAAAGGAGTTTCTTCCGTGTGAAAATAACAACCAGGCTGAACTTCATGGCAGGGTTCCAGATTCCCAGGAATTCCACGGGCTGTATTGCTCAGAGATAGAACCTACTGCTTGGGGCACACTTAATCTGAAAAACTTGCTGGACTCACGGCTTTCCCAAAGACCCAAGATTCTCAAAGAGCGAGCGTAAGTTTGACGGAAAAACAAACTGCCGGTAGCGCCTTTGGACCTTGAAAACGGCAAGAAGCAAGCTTTCCCTTAAACCATGAATCTCAGAAACATTGTGACAGTGAAGGAAAACCAGTGAGAGCAGATGTACTTCCAATAATCCAACACTTAAATGAGACCTCATACCTAAATCCTATCCTAAAAACAACCCTAATCCTAACCCTAAACTAGGTGAAAAGCTAACCCTAGGTGTAAACCTAAACAGAGATGTAACCCTAAGCCTAGGTCTAACTGTATTCTCCTAACCTTAAACTTAACCCTAACCTAAGGCTCACCCTAAAGCAAGCCCTAACCATAACCGTATGTCTACCCTAAGGCTAACCCTAATCCTAACCCCAAATCTGATGTGAACATGCAGCTGCCCCTACAACTAACCTTACTCCTAACCGTCATTCTTCGCCTGAACCTAACAACTCTATCCCTCACCTTCAATCGATAGCTCAATTTCACCGTTAATGTAAACCAATCCCTTAAACTAGACAGAGAGCTAAACTTAACCTTAATGAAAACGGATGTAACACACAAACCGTAAGCCTGACCCCAACTCAACCTCGCACACTGTCTAACCCTCACACAAATATTAACCCCAACCCATATCTAAACAGTCAAGTTTACCATAAGCCTAAATGAGACAATAGGTTCGCTCATCCTTAAGGACTAAACCCTACTCTTACCTTCAACCTCACACTCACCCTACATTTGATCCTCAGACTTACCATAACCCGAATCCTCACACAGCCGTAACTCTAACGTGAACTCTAACTCTGTCCCTAAACATGCCCAAATGCCTGTACCTATGCCCGTCTAAAGTTAAACCTAAACCGAAATCTTCTGTGCCACCATTTTGCAGCAGTTTAAAGAAGTACACTGGGAAAGATTTTTCTGCAAGGAAGAAACTGCAGGCGGCGTGCCTGAACTGAGAATATCATGCTGCACGAGTTCTTTGGCCTCAGATGCTAGAAGGGCCATGAGTGGGAAGTATAAAGAAACGGGACTTTACTTTCTCCGTGATCATCAACCTTTGTGGATTCTCTTTGTTCTAGACGCCTGAAATAAAGACAGTTGTCCTGAGTCACCTAAACCTCCACCGAGTGAGGCGCGGGAACTTGCCGGTATCAGAGAATTACGAAGAAGGCTGAACGTCCACAATTAAATGGTCATTGCCCAGGAAGAAGCGCCAGCCGGATCAGCCTGGGAAACAAGCTTCCATTAGACAATGAAGATGTGAGAATCTGGTACGGCCACAGTTCACGGTTTCCATAGATCCATGCAATTCCGTGTTGAATTTCAGTCCGAAAATGAAACCGCTGGAGCCTCTGTTCAGCAGGCCCTGGTGTAGCTCCCAGAGGCACAATGGTGCTCCTCCAGAATTTGGACGAAAAACGTTTTCACGGGAATAAGCAACCTTGATCAAGCCAGGTGGGTCTTGGAAAAACGAAATTGCTGCGTGTGCCTGCAATACTGACAAGCACTCACCTGTGTCACTCTATGGCGCATTCAGCACAGGAATCTGCATCGATTGAGCCAAGACAAAGGAAAGTTCAGGGAGGCAGCACCCGTGTAGAAAAGCATTTGTTCTTCAAAGAGGAGGCCAATATTGTGAAACGACATACCCATGGCAAATAGTTTTCATCGGCAGTTTCATGGAGCAATATTGCGGGGAGAGAAAAGGCACCACCTGAGGGAGGCACGCTCAAACAAACTACGTAGGGCAGGAGATGGGTCGCCCCCAAGCACTAGGGGTGTCGGGCCTCAACATTGTAAGCAGAGTTCACTGAAGTCCCTGAGAGAAGTTTTCTCCGGTGTCCTTCGTCTACGTTCCTAAAATTTACTCTGCGGTTTCTGATGACTCTGGGTTACGAACGGCCACCATTCACCATTCTCCTTACACTCGTGCGTCTCCATCGACCTTAAAGGAAAGGGAGGACACGCAGATGCTGGCAGCTAAATTCAGCAGAGTTAGTGTCAACACAAAAGAGACAGCTCTGTGGGGACCCGTCTTCCATGTTAAAACATTTCCTAACGAATAAGAAATCTTCCCATCGCAATGACAATATGAGAGAATTGCCACCGGTGGATTTGCCGATGTGCCTATAAACATCTTCTTCAGGCCATGAAGTAGTGAAGCAATGGAACTCAGGCGCTTCACCCTTTTTCCTAGACCAGTGAAACTTAAAGAGCCACTATTGACCTGTGAGACATGACGTTGCTGGAAGCATCAGTGTACAGAGGCATGGGAACCTCAAAGGAGTTTCTTCCGTGTGAAAATAACAACCAGGCTGAACTTCATGGCAGGGTTCCAGATTCCCAGGAATTCCACGGGCTGTATTGCTCAGAGATAGAACCTACTGCTTGGGGCACACTTAATCTGAAAAACTTGCTGGACTCACGGCTTTCCCAAAGACCCAAGATTCTCAAAGAGCGAGCGTAAGTTTGACGGAAAAACAAACTGCCGGTAGCGCCTTTGGACCTTGAAAACGGCAAGAAGCAAGCTTTCCCTTAAACCATGAATCTCAGAAACATTGTGACAGTGAAGGAAAACCAGTGAGAGCAGATGTACTTCCAATAATCCAACACTTAAATGAGACCTCATACCTAAATCCTATCCTAAAAACAACCCTAATCCTAACCCTAAACTAGGTGAAAAGCTAACCCTAGGTGTAAACCTAAACAGAGATGTAACCCTAAGCCTAGGTCTAACTGTATTCTCCTAACCTTAAACTTAACCCTAACCTAAGGCTCACCCTAAAGCAAGCCCTAACCATAACCGTATGTCTACCCTAAGGCTAACCCTAATCCTAACCCCAAATCTGATGTGAACATGCAGCTGCCCCTACAACTAACCTTACTCCTAACCGTCATTCTTCGCCTGAACCTAACAACTCTATCCCTCACCTTCAATCGATAGCTCAATTTCACCGTTAATGTAAACCAATCCCTTAAACTAGACAGAGAGCTAAACTTAACCTTAATGAAAACGGATGTAACACACAAACCGTAAGCCTGACCCCAACTCAACCTCGCACACTGTCTAACCCTCACACAAATATTAACCCCAACCCATATCTAAACAGTCAAGTTTACCATAAGCCTAAATGAGACAATAGGTTCGCTCATCCTTAAGCACTAAACCCTACTCTTACCTTCAACCTCACACTCACCCTACATTTGATCCTCAGACTTACCATAACCCGAATCCTCACACAGCCGTAACTCTAACGTGAACTCTAACTCTGTCCCTAAACATGCCCAAATGCCTGTACCTATGCCCGTCTAAAGTTAAACCTAAACCGAAATCTTCTGTGCCACCATTTTGCAGCAGTTTAAAGAAGTACACTGGGAAAGATTTTTCTGCAAGGAAGAAACTGCAGGCGGCGTGCCTGAACTGAGAATATCATGCTGCACGAGTTCTTTGGCCTCAGATGCTAGAAGGGCCATGAGTGGGAAGTATAAAGAAACGGGACTTTACTTTCTCCGTGATCATCAACCTTTGTGGATTCTCTTTGTTCTAGACGCCTGAAATAAAGACAGTTGTCCTGAGTCACCTAAACCTCCACCGAGTGAGGCGCGGGAACTTGCCGGTATCAGAGAATTACGAAGAACGCTGAACGTCCACAATTATATGGTCATTGCCCAGAAAGAAGCGCCAGCCGGATCAGCCTGGGAAACAAGCTTCCATTAGACAATGAAGATGTGAGAATCTGGTACGGCCACAGTTCACGGTTTCCATAGATCCATGCAATTCCGTGTTGAATTTCAGTCCGAAAATGAAACCGCTGGAGCCTCTGTTCAGCAGGCCCTGGTGTAGCTCCCAGAGGCACAATGGTGCTCCTCCAGATTTTGGACGAAAAACGTTTTCACGGGAATAAGCAACCTTGATCAAGCCAGGTGGGTCTTGGAAAAACGAAATTGCTGCGTGTGCCTGCAATACTGACAAGCACTCACCTGTGTCACTCTATGGCGCATTCAGCACAGGAATCTGCATCGATTGAGCCAAGACAAAGGAAAGTTCAGGGAGGCAGCACCCGTGTAGAAAAGCGTTTGTTCTTCAAAGAGGAGGCCAATATTGTGAAACGACATACCCATGGCAAATAGTTTTCATCGGCAGTTTCATGGAGCAATATTGCGGGGAGAGAAAAGGCACCACCTGAGGGAGGCACGCTCAAACAAACTACGTAGGGCAGGAGACGGGTCGCCCCCAGGCACTAGGGGTGTCGGGCCTCAACATTGTAAGCAGAGTTCACTGAAGTCCCTGAGAGAAGTTTTCTCCGGTGTCCTTCGTCTACGTTCCTAAAATTTACTCTGCGGTTTCTGATGACTCTGGGTTACGAACGGCCACCATTCACCATTCTCCTTACACTCGTGCGTCTCCATCGACCTTAAAGGAAAGGGAGGACACGCAGATGCTGGCAGCTAAATTCAGCAGAGGTAGTGTCAACACAAAAGAGACAGCTCTGTGGGGACCCGTCTTCCATGGTAAAACATTTCCTAACGAATAAGAAATCTTCCCATCGCAATGACAATATGAGAGAATTGCCACCGGTGGATTTGCCGATGTGCCTATAAACATCTTCTTCAGGCCATGAAGTAGTGAAGCAATGGAACTCAGGCGCTTCACCCTTTTTCCTAGACCAGTGAAACTTAAAGAGCCACTATTGACCTGTGAGACATGACGTTGCTGGAAGCATCAGTGTACAGAGGCATGGGAACCTCAAAGGAGTTTCTTCCGTGTGAAAATATCAACCAGGCTGAACTTCATGGCAGGGTTCCAGATTCCCAGGAATTCCACGGGCTGTATTGCTCAGAGATAGAACCTACTGCTTGGGGCACACTTAATCTGAAAAACTTGCTGGACTCACGGCTTTCCCAAAGACCCAAGATTCTCAAAGAGCGAGCGTAAGTTTGACGGAAAAACAAACTGCCGGTAGCGCCTTTGGACCTTGAAAACGGCAAGAAGCAAGCTTTCCCTTAAACCATGAATCTCAGAAACATTGTGACAGTGAAGGAAAACCAGTGAGAGCAGATGTACTTCCAATAATCCAACACTTAAATGAGACCTCATACCTAAATCCTATCCTAAAAACAACCCTAATCCTAACCCTAAACTAGGTGAAAAGCTAACCCTAGGTGTAAACCTAAACAGAGATGTAACCCTAAGCCTAGGTCTAACTGTATTCTCCTAACCTTAAACTTAACCCTAACCTAAGGCTCACCCTAAAGCAAGCCCTAACCATAACCGTATGTCTACCCTAAGGCTAACCCTAATCCTAACCCCAAATCTGATGTGAACATGCAGCTGCCCCTACAACTAACCTTACTCCTAACCGTCATTCTTCGCCTGAACCTAACAACTCTATCCCTCACCTTCAATCGATAGCTCAATTTCACCGTTAATGTAAACCAATCCCTTAAACTAGACAGAGAGCTAAACTTAACCTTAATGAAAACGGATGTAACACACAAACCGTAAGCCTGACCCCAACTCAACCTCGCACACTCTCTAACCCTCACACAAATATTAACCCCAACCCATATCTAAACAGTCAAGTTTACCATAAGCCTAAATGAGACAATAGGTTCGCTCATCCTTAAGCACTAAACCCTACTCTTACCTTCAACCTCACACTCACCCTACATTTGATCCTCAGACTTACCATAACCCGAATCCCCACACAGCCGTAACTCTAACGTGAACTCTAACTCTGTCCCTAAACATGCCCAAATGCCTGTACCTATGCCCGTCTAAAGTTAAACCTAAACCGAAATCTTCTGTGCCACCATTTTGCAGCAGTTTAAAGAAGTACACTGGGAAAGATTTTTCTGCAAGGAAGAAACTGCAGGCGGCGTGCCTGAACTGAGAATATCATGCTGCACGAGTTCTTTGGCCTCAGATGCTAGAAGGGCCATGAGTGGGAAGTATAAAGAAACGGGACTTTACTTTCTCCGTGATCATCAACCTTTGTGGATTCTCTTTGTTCTAGACGCCTGAAATAAAGACAGTTGTCCTGAGTCACCTAAACCTCCACCGAGTGAGGCGCGGGAACTTGCCGGTATCAGAGAATTACGAAGAAGGCTGAACGTCCACAATTAAATGGTCATTGCCCAGAAAGAAGCGCCAGCCGGATCAGCCTGGGAAACAAGCTTCCATTAGACAATGAAGATGTGAGAATCTGGTACGGCCACAGTTCACGGTTTCCATAGATCCATGCAATTCCGTGTTGAATTTCAGTCCGAAAATGAAACCGCTGGAGCCTCTGTTCAGCAGGCCCTGGTGTAGCTCCCAGAGGCACAAGGGTGCTCCTCCAGAATTTGGACGAAAAACGTTTTCACGGGAATAAGCAACCTTGATCAAGCCAGGTGGGTCTTGGAAAAACGAAATTGCTGCGTGTGCCTGCAATACTGACAAGCACTCACCTGTGTCACTCTATGGCGCATTCAGCACAGGAATCTGCATCGATTGAGCCAAGACAAAGGAAAGTTCAGGGAGGCAGCACCCGTGTAGAAAAGCGTTTGTTCTTCAAAGAGGAGGCCAATATTGTGAAACGACATACCCAAGACAAATAGTTTTCATCGGCAGTTTCATGGAGCAATATTGCGGGGAGAGAAAAGGCACCACCTGAGGGAGGCACGCTCAAACAAACTACGTAGGGCAGGAGACGGGTCGCCCCCAGGCACTAGGGGTGTCGGGCCTCAACATTGTAAGCAGAGTTCACTGAAGTCCCTGAGAGAAGTTTTCTCCGGTGTCCTTCGTCTACGTTCCTAAAATTTACTCTGCGGTTTCTGATGACTCTGGGTTACGAACGGCCACCATTCACCATTCTCCTTACACTCGTGCGTCTCCATCGACCTTAAAGGAAAGGGAGGACACGCAGATGCTGGCAGCTAAATTCAGCAGAGGTAGTGTCAACACAAAAGAGACAGCTCTGTGGGGACCCGTCTTCCATGGTAAAACATTTCCTAACGAATAAGAAATCTTCCCATCGCAATGACAATATGAGAGAATTGCCACCGGTGGATTTGCCGATGTGCCTATAAACATCTTCTTCAGGCCATGAAGTAGTGAAGCAATGGAACTCAGGCGCTTCACCCTTTTTCCTAGACCAGTGAAACTTAAAGAGCCACTATTGACCTGTGAGACATGACGTTGCTGGAAGCATCAGTGTACAGAGGCATGGGAACCTCAAAGGAGTTTCTTCCGTGTGAAAATAACAACCAGGCTGAACTTCATGGCAGGGTTCCAGATTCCCAGGAATTCCACGGGCTGTATTGCTCAGAGATAGAACCTACTGCTTGGGGCACACTTAATCTGAAAAACTTGCTGGACTCACGGCTTTCCCAAAGACCCAAGATTCTCAAAGAGCGAGCGTAAGTTTGACGGAAAAACAAACTGCCGGTAGCGCCTTTGGACCTTGAAAACGGCAAGAAGCAAGCTTTCCCTTAAACCATGAATCTCAGAAACATTGTGACAGTGAAGGAAAACCAGTGAGAGCAGATGTACTTCCAATAATCCAACACTTAAATGAGACCTCATACCTAAATCCTATCCTAAAAACAACCCTAATCCTAACCCTAAACTAGGTGAAAAGCTAACCCTAGGTGTAAACCTAAACAGAGATGTAACCCTTAGCCTAGGTCTAACTGTATTCTCCTAACCTTAAACTTAACCCTAACCTAAGGCTCACCCTAAAGCAAGCCCTAACCATAACCGTATGTCTACCCTAAGGCTAACCCTAATCCTAACCCCAAATCTGATGTGAACATGCAGCTGCCCCTACAACTAACCTTACTCCTAACCGTCATTCTTCGCCTGAACCTAACAACTCTATCCCTCACCTTCAATCGATAGCTCAATTTCACCGTTAATGTAAACCAATCCCTTAAACTAGACAGAGAGCTAAACTTAACCTTAATGAAAACGGATGTAACACACAAACCGTAAGCCTGACCCCAACTCAACCTCGCACACTGTCTAACCCTCACACAAATATTAACCCCAACCCATATCTAAACAGTCAAGTTTACCATAAGCCTAAATGAGACAATAGGTTCGCTCATCCTTAAGGACTAAACCCTACTCTTACCTTCAACCTCACACTCACCCTACATTTGATCCTCAGACTTACCATAACCCGAATCCCCACACAGCCGTAACTCTAACGTGAACTCTAACTCTGTCCCTAAACATGCCCAAATGCCTGTACCTATGCCCGTCTAAAGTTAAACCTAAACCGAAATCTTCTGTGCCACCATTTTGCAGCAGTTTAAAGAAGTACACTGGGAAATATTTTTCTGCAAGGAAGAAACTGCAGGCGGCGTGCCTGAACTGAGAATATCATGCTGCACGAGTTCTTTGGCCTCAGATGCTAGAAGGGCCATGAGTGGGAAGTATAAAGAAACGGGACTTTACTTTCTCCGTGATCATCAACCTTTGTGGATTCTCTTTGTTCTAGACGCCTGAAATAAAGACAGTTGTCCTGAGTCACCTAAACCTCCACCGAGTGAGGCGCGGGAACTTGCCGGTATCAGAGAATTACGAAGAAGGCTGAACGTCCACAATTAAATGGTCATTGCCCAGAAAGAAGCGCCAGCCGGATCAGCCTGGGAAACAAGCTTCCATTAGACAATGAAGATGTGAGAATCTGGTACGGCCACAGTTCACGGTTTCCATAGATCCATGCAATTCCGTGTTGAATTTCAGTCCGAAAATGAAACCGCTGGAGCCTCTGTTCAGCAGGCCCTGGTGTAGCTCCCAGAGGCACAATGGTGCTCCTCCAGATTTTGGACGAAAAACGTTTTCACGGGAATAAGCAACCTTGATCAAGCCAGGTGGGTCTTGGAAAAACGAAATTGCTGCGTGTGCCTGCAATACTGACAAGCACTCACCTGTGTCACTCTATGGCGCATTCAGCACAGGAATCTGCATCGATTGAGCCAAGACAAAGGAAAGTTCAGGGAGGCAGCACCCGTGTAGAAAAGCGTTTGTTCTTCAAAGAGGAGGCCAATATTGTGAAACGACATACCCATGGCAAATAGTTTTCATCGGCAGTTTCATGGAGCAATATTGCGGGGAGAGAAAAGGCACCACCTGAGGGAGGCACGCTCAAACAAACTACGTAGGGCAGGAGACGGGTCGCCCCCAGGCACTAGGGGTGTCGGGCCTCAACATTGTAAGCAGAGTTCACTGAAGTCCCTGAGAGAAGTTTTCTCCGGTGTCCTTCGTCTACGTTCCTAAAATTTACTCTGCGGTTTCTGATGACTCTGGGTTACGAACGGCCACCATTCACCATTCTCCTTACACTCGTGCGTCTCCATCGACCTTAAAGGAAAGGGAGGACACGCAGATGCTGGCAGCTAAATTCAGCAGAGTTAGTGTCAACACAAAAGAGACAGCTCTGTGGGGACCCGTCTTCCATGGTAAAACATTTCCTAACGAATAAGAAATCTTCCCATCGCAATGACAATATGAGAGAATTGCCACCGGTGGATTTGCCGATGTGCCTATAAACATCTTCTTCAGGCCATGAAGTAGTGAAGCAATGGAACTCAGGCGCTTCACCCTTTTTCCTAGACCAGTGAAACTTAAAGAGCCACTATTGACCTGTGAGACATGACGTTGCTGGAAGCATCAGTGTACAGAGGCATGGGAACCTCAAAGGAGTTTCTTCCGTGTGAAAATATCAACCAGGCTGAACTTCATGGCAGGGTTCCAGATTCCCAGGAATTCCACGGGCTGTATTGCTCAGAGATAGAACCTACTGCTTGGGGCACACTTAATCTGAAAAACTTGCTGGACTCACGGCTTTCCCAAAGACCCAAGATTCTCAAAGAGCGAGCGTAAGTTTGACGGAAAAACAAACTGCCGGTAGCGCCTTTTGACCTTGAAAACGGCAAGAAGCAAGCTTTCCCTTAAACCATGAATCTCAGAAACATTGTGACAGTGAAGGAAAACCAGTGAGAGCAGATGTACTTCCAATAATCCAACACTTAAATGAGACCTCATACCTAAATCCTATCCTAAAAACAACCCTAATCCTAACCCTAAACTAGGTGAAAAGCTAACCCTAGGTGTAAACCTAAACAGAGATGTAACCCTAAGCCTAGGTCTAACTGTATTCTCCTAACCTTAAACTTAACCCTAACCTAAGGCTCACCCTAAAGCAAGCCCTAACCATAACCGTATGTCTACCCTAAGGCTAACCCTAATCCTAACCCCAAATCTGATGTGAACATGCAGCTGCCCCTACAACTAACCTTACTCCTAACCGTCATTCTTCGCCTGAACCTAACAACTCTATCCCTCACCTTCAATCGATAGCTCAATTTCACCGTTAATGTAAACCAATCCCTTAAACTAGACAGAGAGCTAAACTTAACCTTAATGAAAACGGATGTAACACACAAACCGTAAGCCTGACCCCAACTCAACCTCGCACACTGTCTAACCCTCACACAAATATTAACCCCAACCCATATCTAAACAGTCAAGTTTACCATAAGCCTAAATGAGACAATAGGTTCGCTCATCCTTAAGGACTAAACCCTACTCTTACCTTCAACCTCACACTCACCCTACATTTGATCCTCAGACTTACCATAACCCGAATCCTCACACAGCCGTAACTCTAACGTGAACTCTAACTCTGTCCCTAAACATGCCCAAATGCCTGTACCTATGCCCGTCTAAAGTTAAACCTAAACCGAAATCTTCTGTGCCACCATTTTGCAGCAGTTTAAAGAAGTACACTGGGAAAGATTTTTCTGCAAGGAAGAAACTGCAGGCGGCGTGCCTGAACTGAGAATATCATGCTGCACGAGTTCTTTGGCCTCAGATGCTAGAAGGGCCATGAGTGGGAAGTATAAAGAAACGGGACTTTACTTTCTCCGTGATCATCAACCTTTGTGGATTCTCTTTGTTCTAGACGCCTGAAATAAAGACAGTTGTCCTGAGTCACCTAAACCTCCACCGAGTGAGGCGCGGGAACTTGCCCGTATCAGAGAATTACGAAGAAGGCTGAACGTCCACAATTAAATGGTCATTGCCCAGAAAGAAGCGCCAGCCGGATCAGCCTGGGAAACAAGCTTCCATTAGACAATGAAGATGTGAGAATCTGGTACGGCCACAGTTCACGGTTTCCATAGATCCATGCAATTCCGTGTTGAATTTCAGTCCGAAAATGAAACCGCTGGAGCCTCTGTTCAGCAGGCCCTGGTGTAGCTCCCAGAGGCACAAGGGTGCTCCTCCAGAATTTGGACGAAAAACGTTTTCACGGGAATAAGCAACCTTGATCAAGCCAGGTGGGTCTTGGAAAAACGAAATTGCTGCGTGTGCCTGCAATACTGACAAGCACTCACCTGTGTCACTCTATGGCGCATTCAGCACAGGAATCTGCATCGATTGAGCCAAGACAAAGGAAAGTTCAGGGAGGCAGCACCCGTGTAGAAAAGCGTTTGTTCTTCAAAGAGGAGGCCAATATTGTGAAACGACATACCCATGGCAAATAGTTTTCATCGGCAGTTTCATGGAGCAATATTGCGGGGAGAGAAAAGGCACCACCTGAGGGAGGCACGCTCAAACAAACTACGTAGGGCAGGAGACGGGTCGCCCCCAGGCACTAGGGGTGTCGGGCCTCAACATTGTAAGCAGAGTTCACTGAAGTCCCTGAGAGAAGTTTTCTCCGGTGTCCTTCGTCTACGTTCCTAAAATTTACTCTGCGGTTTCTGATGACTCTGGGTTACGAACGGCCACCATTCACCATTCTCCTTACACTCGTGCGTCTCCATCGACCTTAAAGGAAAGGGAGGACACGCAGATGCTGGCAGCTAAATTCAGCAGAGTTAGTGTCAACACAAAAGAGACAGCTCTGTGGGGACCCGTCTTCCATGGTAAAACATTTCCTAACGAATAAGAAATCTTCCCATCGCAATGACAATATGAGAGAATTGCCACCGGTGGATTTGCCGATGTGCCTATAAACATCTTCTTCAGGCCATGAAGTAGTGAAGCAATGGAACTCAGGCGCTTCACCCTTTTTCCTAGACCAGTGAAACTTAAAGAGCCACTATTGACCTGTGAAACATGACGTTGCTGGAAGCATCAGTGTACAGAGGCATGGGAACCTCAAAGGAGTTTCTTCCGTGTGAAAATATCAACCAGGCTGAACTTCATGGCAGGGTTCCAGATTCCCAGGAATTCCACGGGCTGTATTGCTCAGAGATAGAACCTACTGCTTGGGGCACACTTAATCTGAAAAACTTGCTGGACTCACGGCTTTCCCAAAGACCCAAGATTCTCAAAGAGCGAGCGTAAGTTTGACGGAAAAACAAACTGCCGGTAGCGCCTTTTGACCTTGAAAACGGCAAGAAGCAAGCTTTCCCTTAAACCATGAATCTCAGAAACATTGTGACAGTGAAGGAAAACCAGTGAGAGCAGATGTACTTCCAATAATCCAACACTTAAATGAGACCTCATACCTAAATCCTATCCTAAAAACAACCCTAATCCTAACCCTAAACTAGGTGAAAAGCTAACCCTAGGTGTAAACCTAAACAGAGATGTAACCCTAAGCCTAGGTCTAACTGTATTCTCCTAACCTTAAACTTAACCCTAACCTAAGGCTCACCCTAAAGCAAGCCCTAACCATAACCGTATGTCTACCCTAAGGCTAACCCTAATCCTAACCCCAAATCTGATGTGAACATGCAGCTGCCCCTACAACTAACCTTACTCCTAACCGTCATTCTTCGCCTGAACCTAACAACTCTATCCCTCACCTTCAATCGATAGCTCAATTTCACCGTTAATGTAAACCAATCCCTTAAACTAGACAGAGAGCTAAACTTAACCTTAATGAAAACGGATGTAACACACAAACCGTAAGCCTGACCCCAACTCAACCTCGCACACTGTCTAACCCTCACACAAATATTAACCCCAACCCATATCTAAACAGTCAAGTTTACCATAAGCCTAAATGAGACAATAGGTTCGCTCATCCTTAAGGACTAAACCCTACTCTTACCTTCAACCTCACACTCACCCTACATTTGATCCTCAGACTTACCATAACCCGAATCCTCACACAGCCGTAACTCTAACGTGAACTCTAACTCTGTCCCTAAACATGCCCAAATGCCTGTACCTATGCCCGTCTAAAGTTAAACCTAAACCGAAATCTTCTGTGCCACCATTTTGCAGCAGTTTAAAGAAGTACACTGGGAAAGATTTTTCTGCAAGGAAGAAACTGCAGGCGGCGTGCCTGAACTGAGAATATCATGCTGCACGAGTTCTTTGGCCTCAGATGCTAGAAGGGCCATGAGTGGGAAGTATAAAGAAACGGGACTTTACTTTCTCCGTGATCATCAACCTTTGTGGATTCTCTTTGTTCTAGACGCCTGAAATAAAGACAGTTGTCCTGAGTCACCTAAACCTCCACCGAGTGAGGCGCGGGAACTTGCCCGTATCAGAGAATTACGAAGAAGGCTGAACGTCCACAATTAAATGGTCATTGCCCAGAAAGAAGCGCCAGCCGGATCAGCCTGGGAAACAAGCTTCCATTAGACAATGAAGATGTGAGAATCTGGTACGGCCACAGTTCACGGTTTCCATAGATCCATGCAATTCCGTGTTGAATTTCAGTCCGAAAATGAAACCGCTGGAGCCTCTGTTCAGCAGGCCCTGGTGTAGCTCCCAGAGGCACAAGGGTGCTCCTCCAGAATTTGGACGAAAAACGTTTTCACGGGAATAAGCAACCTTGATCAAGCCAGGTGGGTCTTGGAAAAACGAAATTGCTGCGTGTGCCTGCAATACTGACAAGCACTCACCTGTGTCACTCTATGGCGCATTCAGCACAGGAATCTGCATCGATTGAGCCAAGACAAAGGAAAGTTCAGGGAGGCAGCACCCGTGTAGAAAAGCGTTTGTTCTTCAAAGAGGAGGCCAATATTGTGAAACGACATACCCATGGCAAATAGTTTTCATCGGCAGTTTCATGGAGCAATATTGCGGGGAGAGAAAAGGCACCACCTGAGGGAGGCACGCTCAAACAAACTACGTAGGGCAGGAGACGGGTCGCCCCCAGGCACTAGGGGTGTCGGGCCTCAACATTGTAAGCAGAGTTCACTGAAGTCCCTGAGAGAAGTTTTCTCCGGTGTCCTTCGTCTACGTTCCTAAAATTTACTCTGCGGTTTCTGATGACTCTGGGTTACGAACGGCCACCATTCACCATTCTCCTTACACTCGTGCGTCTCCATCGACCTTAAAGGAAAGGGAGGACACGCAGATGCTGGCAGCTAAATTCAGCAGAGTTAGTGTCAACACAAAAGAGACAGCTCTGTGGGGACCCGTCTTCCATGGTAAAACATTTCCTAACGAATAAGAAATCTTCCCATCGCAATGACAATATGAGAGAATTGCCACCGGTGGATTTGCCGATGTGCCTATAAACATCTTCTTCAGGCCATGAAGTAGTGAAGCAATGGAACTCAGGCGCTTCACCCTTTTTCCTAGACCAGTGAAACTTAAAGAGCCACTATTGACCTGTGAGACATGACGTTGCTGGAAGCATCAGTGTACAGAGGCATGGGAACCTCAAAGGAGTTTCTTCCGTGTGAAAATATCAACCAGGCTGAACTTCATGGCAGGGTTCCAGATTCCCAGGAATTCCACGGGCTGTATTGCTCAGAGATAGAACCTACTGCTTGGGGCACACTTAATCTGAAAAACTTGCTGGACTCACGGCTTTCCCAAAGACCCAAGATTCTCAAAGAGCGAGCGTAAGTTTGACGGAAAAACAAACTGCCGGTAGCGCCTTTTGACCTTGAAAACGGCAAGAAGCAAGCTTTCCCTTAAACCATGAATCTCAGAAACATTGTGACAGTGAAGGAAAACCAGTGAGAGCAGATGTACTTCCAATAATCCAACACTTAAATGAGACCTCATACCTAAATCCTATCCTAAAAACAACCCTAATCCTAACCCTAAACTAGGTGAAAAGCTAACCCTAGGTGTAAACCTAAACAGAGATGTAACCCTTAGCCTAGGTCTAACTGTATTCTCCTAACCTTAAACTTAACCCTAACCTAAGGCTCACCCTAAAGCAAGCCCTAACCATAACCGTATGTCTACCCTAAGGCTAACCCTAATCCTAACCCCAAATCTGATGTGAACATGCAGCTGCCCCTACAACTAACCTTACTCCTAACCGTCATTCTTCGCCTGAACCTAACAACTCTATCCCTCACCTTCAATCGATAGCTCAATTTCACCGTTAATGTAAACCAATCCCTTAAACTAGACAGAGAGCTAAACTTAACCTTAATGAAAACGGATGTAACACACAAACCGTAAGCCTGACCCCAACTCAACCTCGCACACTGTCTAACCCTCACACAAATATTAACCCCAACCCATATCTAAACAGTCAAGTTTACCATAAGCCTAAATGAGACAATAGGTTCGCTCATCCTTAAGGACTAAACCCTACTCTTACCTTCAACCTCACACTCACCCTACATTTGATCCTCAGACTTACCATAACCCGAATCCTCACACAGCCGTAACTCTAACGTGAACTCTAACTCTGTCCCTAAACATGCCCAAATGCCTGTACCTATGCCCGTCTAAAGTTAAACCTAAACCGAAATCTTCTGTGCCACCATTTTGCAGCAGTTTAAAGAAGTACACTGGGAAAGATTTTTCTGCAAGGAAGAAACTGCAGGCGGCGTGCCTGAACTGAGAATATCATGCTGCACGAGTTCTTTGGCCTCAGATGCTAGAAGGGCCATGAGTGGGAAGTATAAAGAAACGGGACTTTACTTTCTCCGTGATCATCAACCTTTGTGGATTCTCTTTGTTCTAGACGCCTGAAATAAAGACAGTTGTCCTGAGTCACCTAAACCTCCACCGAGTGAGGCGCGGGAACTTGCCCGTATCAGAGAATTACGAAGAAGGCTGAACGTCCACAATTAAATGGTCATTGCCCAGAAAGAAGCGCCAGCCGGATCAGCCTGGGAAACAAGCTTCCATTAGACAATGAAGATGTGAGAATCTGGTACGGCCACAGTTCACGGTTTCCATAGATCCATGCAATTCCGTGTTGAATTTCAGTCCGAAAATGAAACCGCTGGAGCCTCTGTTCAGCAGGCCCTGGTGTAGCTCCCAGAGGCACAAGGGTGCTCCTCCAGAATTTGGACGAAAAACGTTTTCACGGGAATAAGCAACCTTGGTCATGCCAGGTGGGTCTTGGAAAAACGAAATTGCTGCGTGTGCCTGCAATACTGACAAGCACTCACCTGTGTCACTCTATGGCGCATTCAGCACAGGAATCTGCATCGATTGAGCCAAGACAAAGGAAAGTTCAGGGAGGCAGCACCCGTGTAGAAAAGCGTTTGTTCTTCAAAGAGGAGGCCAATATTGTGAAACGACATACCCATGGCAAATAGTTTTCATCGGCAGTTTCATGGAGCAATATTGCGGGGAGAGAAAAGGCACCACCTGAGGGAGGCACGCTCAAACAAACTACGTAGGGCAGGAGACGGGTCGCCCCCAGGCACTAGGGGTGTCGGGCCTCAACATTGTAAGCAGAGTTCACTGAAGTCCCTGAGAGAAGTTTTCTCCGGTGTCCTTCGTCTACGTTCCTAAAATTTACTCTGCGGTTTCTGATGACTCTGGGTTACGAACGGCCACCATTCACCATTCTCCTTACACTCGTGCGTCTCCATCGACCTTAAAGGAAAGGGAGGACACGCAGATGCTGGCAGCTAAATTCAGCAGAGTTAGTGTCAACACAAAAGAGACAGCTCTGTGGGGACCCGTCTTCCATGGTAAAACATTTCCTAACGAATAAGAAATCTTCCCATCGCAATGACAATATGAGAGAATTGCCACCGGTGGATTTGCCGATGTGCCTATAAACATCTTCTTCAGGCCATGAAGTAGTGAAGCAATGGAACTCAGGCGCTTCACCCTTTTTCCTAGACCAGTGAAACTTAAAGAGCCACTATTGACCTGTGAGACATGACGTTGCTGGAAGCATCAGTGTACAGAGGCATGGGAACCTCAAAGGAGTTTCTTCCGTGTGAAAATAACAACCAGGCTGAACTTCATGGCAGGGTTCCAGATTCCCAGGAATTCCACGGGCTGTATTGCTCAGAGATAGAACCTACTGCTTGGGGCACACTTAATCTGAAAAACTTGCTGGACTCACGGCTTTCCCAAAGACCCAAGATTCTCAAAGAGCGAGCGTAAGTTTGACGGAAAAACAAACTGCCGGTAGCGCCTTTTGACCTTGAAAACGGCAAGAAGCAAGCTTTCCCTTAAACCATGAATCTCAGAAACATTGTGACAGTGAAGGAAAACCAGTGAGAGCAGATGTACTTCCAATAATCCAACACTTAAATGAGACCTCATACCTAAATCCTATCCTAAAAACAACCCTAATCCTAACCCTAAACTAGGTGAAAAGCTAACCCTAGGTGTAAACCTAAACAGAGATGTAACCCTAAGCCTAGGTCTAACTGTATTCTCCTAACCTTAAACTTAACCCTAACCTAAGGCTCACCCTAAAGCAAGCCCTAATCATAACCGTATGTCTACCCTAAGGCTAACCCTAATCCTAACCCCAAATCTGATGTGAACATGCAGCTGCCCCTACAACTAACCTTACTCCTAACCGTCATTCTTCGCCTGAACCTAACAACTCTATCCCTCACCTTCAATCGATAGCTCAATTTCACCGTTAATGTAAACCAATCCCTTAAACTAGACAGAGAGCTAAACTTAACCTTAATGAAAACGGATGTAACACACAAACCGTAAGCCTGACCCCAACTCAACCTCGCACACTGTCTAACCCTCACACAAATATTAACCCCAACCCATATCTAAACAGTCAAGTTTACCATAAGCCTAAATGAGACAATAGGTTCGCTCATCCTTAAGCACTAAACCCTACTCTTACCTTCAATCTCACACTCACCCTACATTTGATCCTCAGACTTACCATAACCCGAATCCTCACATAGCCGTAACTCTAACGTGAACTCTAACTCTGTCCCTAAACATGCCCAAATGCCTGTACCTATGCCCGTCTAAAGTTAAACCTAAACCGAAATCTTCTGTGCCACCATTTTGCAGCAGTTTAAAGAAGTACACTGGGAAAGATTTTTCTGCAAGGGAGAAACTGCAGGCGGCGTGCCTGAACTGAGAATATCATGCTGCACGAGTTCTTTGGCCTCAGATGCTAGAAGGGCCATGAGTGGGAAGTATAAAGAAACGGGACTTTACTTTCTCCGTGATCATCAACCTTTGTGGATTCTCTTTGTTCTAGACGCCTGAAATAAAGACAGTTGTCCTGAGTCACCTAAACCTCCACCGAGTGAGGCGCGGGAACTTGCCGGTATCAGAGAATTACGAAGAAGGCTGAACGTCCACAATTAAATGGTCATTGCCCAGAAAGAAGCGCCAGCCGGATCAGCCTGGGAAACAAGCTTCCATTAGACAATGAAGATGTGAGAATCTGGTACGGCCACAGTTCACGGTTTCCATAGATCCATGCAATTCCGTGTTGAATTTCAGTCCGAAAATGAAACCGCTGGAGCCTCTGTTCAGCAGGCCCTGGTGTAGCTCCCAGAGGCACAAGGGTGCTCCTCCAGAATTTGGACGAAAAACGTTTTCACGGGAATAAGCAACCTTGATCAAGCCAGGTGGGTCTTGGAAAAACGAAATTGCTGCGTGTGCCTGCAATACTGACAAGCACTCACCTGTGTCACTCTATGGCGCATTCAGCACAGGAATCTGCATCGATTGAGCCAAGACAAAGGAAAGTTCAGGGAGGCAGCACCCGTGTAGAAAAGCGTTTGTTCTTCAAAGAGGAGGCCAATATTGTGAAACGACATACCCATGGCAAATAATTTTCATCGGCAGTTTCATGGAGCAATATTGCGGGGAGAGAAAAGGCACCACCTGAGGGAGGCACGCTCAAACAAACTACGTAGGGCAGGAGACGGGTCGCCCACAGGCACTAGGGGTGTCGGGCCTCAACATTGTAAGCAGAGTTCACTGAAGTCCCTGAGAGAAGTTTTCTCCGGTGTCCTTCGTCTACGTTCCTAAAATTTACTCTGCGGTTTCTGATGACTCTGGGTTACGAACGGCCACCATTCACCATTCTCCTTACACTCGTGCGTCTCCATCGACCTTAAAGGAAAGGGAGGACACGCAGATGCTGGCAGCTAAATTCAGCAGAGGTAGTGTCAACACAAAAGAGACAGCTCTGTGGGGACCCGTCTTCCATGGTAAAACATTTCCTAACGAATAAGAAATCTTCCCATCGCAATGACAATATGAGAGAATTGCCACCGGTGGATTTGCCGATGTGCCTATAAACATCTTCTTCAGGCCATGAAGTAGTGAAGCAATGGAACTCAGGCGCTTCACCCTTTTTCCTAGACCAGTGAAACTTAAAGAGCCACTATTGACCTGTGAGACATGACGTTGCTGGAAGCATCAGTGTACAGAGGCATGGGAACCTCAAAGGAGTTTCTTCCGTGTGAAAATAACAACCAGGCTGAACTTCATGGCAGGGTTCCAGATTCCCAGGAATTCCACGGGCTGTATTGCTCAGAGATAGAACCTACTGCTTGGGGCACACTTAATCTGAAAAACTTGCTGGACTCACGGCTTTCCCAAAGACCCAAGATTCTCAAAGAGCGAGCGTAAGTTTGACGGAAAAACAAACTGCCGGTAGCGCCTTTGGACCTTGAAAACGGCAAGAAGCAAGCTTTCCCTTAAACCATGAATCTCAGAAACATTGTGACAGTGAAGGAAAACCAGTGAGAGCAGATGTACTTCCAATAATCCAACACTTAAATGAGACCTCATACCTAAATCCTATCCTAAAAACAACCCTAATCCTAACCCTAAACTAGGTGAAAAGCTAACCCTAGGTGTAAACCTAAACAGAGATGTAACCCTAAGCCTAGGTCTAACTGTATTCTCCTAACCTTAAACTTAACCCTAACCTAAGGCTCACCCTAAAGCAAGCCCTAACCATAACCGTATGTCTACCCTAAGGCTAACCCTAATCCTAACCCCAAATCTGATGTGAACATGCAGCTGCCCCTACAACTAACCTTACTCCTAACCGTCATTCTTCGCCTGAACCTAACTTAACTCTATCCCTCACCTTCAATCGATAGCTCAATTTCACCGTTAATGTAAACCAATCCCTTAAACTAGACAGAGAGCTAAACTTAACCTTAATGAAAACGGATGTAACACACAAACCGTAAGCCTGACCCCAACTCAACCTCGCACACTGTCTAACCCTCACACAAATATTAACCCCAACCCATATCTAAACAGTCAAGTTTACCATAAGCCTAAATGAGACAATAGGTTCGCTCATCCTTAAGCACTAAACCCTACTCTTACCTTCAACCTCACACTCACCCTACATTTGATCCTCAGACTTACCATAACCCGAATCCTCACACAGCCGTAACTCTAACGTGAACTCTAACTCTGTCCCTAAACATGCCCAAATGCCTGTACCTATGCCCGTCTAAAGTTAAACCTAAACCGAAATCTTCTGTGCCACCATTTTGCAGCAGTTTAAAGAAGTACACTGGGAAAGATTTTTCTGCAAGGAAGAAACTGCAGGCGGCGTGCCTGAACTGAGAATATCATGCTGCACGAGTTCTTTGGCCTCAGATGCTAGAAGGGCCATGAGTGGGAAGTATAAAGAAACGGGACTTTACTTTCTCCGTGATCATCAACCTTTGTGGATTCTCTTTGTTCTAGACGCCTGAAATAAAGACAGTTGTCCTGAGTCACCTAAACCTCCACCGAGTGAGGCGCGGGAACTTGCCGGTATCAGAGAATTACGAAGAAGGCTGAACGTCCACAATTAAATGGTCATTGCCCAGAAAGAAGCGCCAGCCGGATCAGCCTGGGAAACAAGCTTCCATTAGACAATGAAGATGTGAGAATCTGGTACGGCCACAGTTCACGGTTTCCATAGATCCATGCAATTCCGTGTTGAATTTCAGTCCGAAAATGAAACCGCTGGAGCCTCTGTTCAGCAGGCCCTGGTGTAGCTCCCAGAGGCACAAGGGTGCTCCTCCAGAATTTGGACGAAAAACGTTTTCACGGGAATAAGCAACCTTGATCAAGCCAGGTGGGTCTTGGAAAAACGAAATTGCTGCGTGTGCCTGCAATACTGACAAGCACTCACCTGTGTCACTCTATGGCGCATTCAGCACAGGAATCTGCATCGTTTGAGCCAAGACAAAGGAAAGTTCAGGGAGGCAGCACCCGTGTAGAAAAGCGTTTGTTCTTCAAAGAGGAGGCCAATATTGTGAAACGACATACCCATGGCAAATAGTTTTCATCGGCAGTTTCATGGAGCAATATTGCGGGGAGAGAAAAGGCACCACCTGAGGGAGGCACGCTCAAACAAACTACGTAGGGCAGGAGACGGGTCGCCCACAGGCACTAGGGGTGTCGGGCCTCAACATTGTAAGCAGAGTTCACTGAAGTCCCTGAGAGAAGTTTTCTCCGGTGTCCTTCGTCTACGTTCCTAAAATTTACTCTGCGGTTTCTGATGACTCTGGGTTACGAACGGCCACCATTCACCATTCTCCTTACACTCGTGCGTCTCCATCGACCTTAAAGGAAAGGGAGGACACGCAGATGCTGGCAGCTAAATTCAGCAGAGGTAGTGTCAACACAAAAGAGACAGCTCTGTGGGGACCCGTCTTCCATGGTAAAACATTTCCTAACGAATAAGAAATCTTCCCATCGCAATGACAATATGAGAGAATTGCCACCGGTGGATTTGCCGATGTGCCTATAAACATCTTCTTCAGGCCATGAAGTAGTGAAGCAATGGAACTCAGGCGCTTCACCCTTTTTCCTAGACCAGTGAAACTTAAAGAGCCACTATTGACCTGTGAGACATGACGTTGCTGGAAGCATCAGTGTACAGAGGCATGGGAACCTCAAAGGAGTTTCTTCCGTGTGAAAATAACAACCAGGCTGAACTTCATGGCAGGGTTCCAGATTCCCAGGAATTCCACGGGCTGTATTGCTCAGAGATAGAACCTACTGCTTGGGGCACACTTAATCTGAAAAACTTGCTGGACTCACGGCTTTCCCAAAGACCCAAGATTCTCAAAGAGCGAACGTAAGTTTGACGGAAAAACAAACTGCCGGTAGCGCCTTTTGACCTTGAAAACGGCAAGAAGCAAGCTTTCCCTTAAACCATGAATCTCAGAAACATTGTGACAGTGAAGGAAAACCAGTGAGAGCAGATGTACTTCCAATAATCCAACACTTAAATGAGACCTCATACCTAAATCCTATCCTAAAAACAACCCTAATCCTAACCCTAAACTAGGTGAAAAGCTAACCCTAGGTGTAAACCTAAACAGAGATGTAACCCTAAGCCTAGGTCTAACTGTATTCTCCTAACCTTAAACTTAACCCTAACCTAAGGCTCACCCTAAAGCAAGCCCTAACCATAACCGTATGTCTACCCTAAGGCTAACCCTAATCCTAACCCCAAATCTGATGTGAACATGCAGCTGCCCCTACAACTAACCTTACTCCTAACCGTCATTCTTCGCCTGAACCTAACAACTCTATCCCTCACCTTCAATCGATAGCTCAATTTCACCGTTAATGTAAACCAATCCCTTAAACTAGACAGAGAGCTAAACTTAACCTTAATGAAAACGGATGTAACAAACAAACCGTAAGCCTGACCCCAACTCAACCTCGCACACTGTCTAACCCTCACACAAATATTAACCCCAACCCATATCTAAACAGTCAAGTTTACCATAAGCCTAAATGAGACAATAGGTTCGCTCATCCTTAAGCACTAAACCCTACTCTTACCTTCAACCTCACACTCACCCTACATTTGATCCTCAGACTTACCATAACCCGAATCCTCACACAGCCGTAACTCTAACGTGAACTCTAACTCTGTCCCTAAACATGCCCAAATGCCTGTACCTATGCCCGTCTAAAGTTAAACCTAAACCGAAATCTTCTGTGCCACCATTGTGCAGCAGTTTAAAGAAGTACACTGGGAAAGATTTATCTGCAAGGAAGAAACTGCAGGCGGCGTGCCTGAACTGAGAATATCATGCTGCACGAGTTCTTTGGCCTCAGATGCTAGAAGGGCCATGAGTGGGAAGTATAAAGAAACGGGACTTTACTTTCTCCGTGATCATCAACCTTTGTGGATTCTCTTTGTTCTAGACGCCTGAAATAAAGACAGTTGTCCTGAGTCACCTAAACCTCCACCGAGTGAGGCGCGGGAACTTGCCGGTATCAGAGAATTACGAAGAAGGCTGAACGTCCACAATTAAATGGTCATTGCCCAGAAAGAAGCGCCAGCCGGATCAGCCTGGGAAACAAGCTTCCATTAGACAATGAAGATGTGAGAATCTGGTACAGCCACAGTTCACGGTTTCCATAGATCCATGCAATTCCGTGTTGAATTTCAGTCCGAAAATGAAACCGCTGGAGCCTCTGTTCAGCAGGCCCTGGTGTAGCTCCCAGAGGCACAAGGGTGCTCCTCCAGAATTTGGACGAAAAACGTTTTCACGGGAATAAGCAACCTTGATCAAGCCAGGTGGGTCTTGGAAAAACGAAATTGCTGTGTGTGCCTGCAATATGACAAGCACTCACCTGTGTCACTATGGCGCATTCAGCACAGGAATCTGCATCGATTGAGCCAAGACAAAGGAAAGTTCAGGGAGGCAGCACCCGTGTAGAAAAGCATTTGTTCTTCAAAGAGGAGGCCAATATTGTGAAACGACATACCCATGGCAAATAGTTTTCATCGGCAGTTTCATGGAGCAATATTGCGGGGAGAGAAAAGGCACCACCTGAGGGAGGCACGCTCAAACAAACTACGTAGGGCAGGAGACGGGTCGCCCCCAGGCACTAGGGGTGTCAGGCCTCAACATTGTAAGCAGAGTTCACTGAAGTCCCTGAGAGAAGTTTTCTCCGGTGTCCTTCGTCTACGTTCCTAAAATTTACTCTGCGGTTTCTGATGACTCTGGGTTACGAACGGCCACCATTCACCATTCTCCTTACACTCGTGCGTCTCCATCGACCTTAAAGGAAAGGGAGGACACGCAGATGCTGGCAGCTAAATTCAGCAGAGTTAGTGTCAACACAAAAGAGACAGCTCTGTGGGGACCCGTCTTCCATGGTAAAACATTTCCTAACGAATAAGAAATCTTCCCATCGCAATGACAATATGAGAGAATTGCCACCGGTGGATTTGCCGATGTGCCTATAAACATCTTCTTCAGGCCATGAAGTAGTGAAGCAATGGAACTCAGGCGCTTCACCCTTTTTCCTAGACCAGTGAAACTTAAAGAGCCACTATTGACCTGTGAGACATGACGTTGCTGGAAGCATCAGTGTACAGAGGCATGGGAACCTCAAAGGAGTTTCTTCCGTGTGAAAATAACAACCAGGCTGAACTTCATGGCAGGGTTCCAGATTCCCAGGAATTCCACGGGCTGTATTGCTCAGAGATAGAACCTACTGCTTGGGGCACACTTAATCTGAAAAACTTGCTGGACTCACGGCTTTCCCAAAGACCCAAGATTCTCAAAGAGCGAGCGTAAGTTTGACGGAAAAACAAACTGCCGGTAGCGCCGTTTGACCTTGAAAACGGCAAGAAGCAAGCTTTCCCTTAAACCATGAATCTCAGAAACATTGTGACAGTGAAGGAAAACCAGTGAGAGCAGATGTACTTCCAATAATCCAACACTTAAATGAGACCTCATACCTAAATCCTATCCTAAAAACAACCCTAATCCTAACCCTAAACTAGGTGAAAAGCTAACCCTAGGTGTAAACCTAAACAGAGATGTAACCCTAAGCCTAGGTCTAACTGTATTCTCCTAACCTTAAACTTAACCCTAACCTAAGGCTCACCCTAAAGCAAGCCCTAACCATAACCGTATGTCTACCCTAAGGCTAACCCTAATCCTAACCCCAAATCTGATGTGAACATGCAGCTGCCCCTACAACTAACCTTACTCCTAACCGTCATTCTTCGCCTGAACCTAACAACTCTATCCCTCACCTTCAATCGATAGCTCAATTTCACCGTTAATGTAAACCAATCCCTTAAACTAGACAGAGAGCTAAACTTAACCTTAATGAAAACGGATGTAACACACAAACCGTAAGCCTGACCCCAACTCAACCTCGCACACTGTCTAACCCTCACACAAATATTAACCCCAACCCATATCTAAACAGTCAAGTTTACCATAAGCCTAAATGAGACAATAGGTTCGCTCATCCTTAAGCACTAAACCCTACTCTTACCTTCAACCTCACACTCACCCTACATTTGATCCTCAGACTTACCATAACCCGAATCCTCACATAGCCGTAACTCTAACGTGAACTCTAACTCTGTCCCTAAACATGCCCAAATGCCTGTACCTATGCCCGTCTAAAGTTAAACCTAAACCGAAATCTTCTGTGCCACCATTTTGCAGCAGTTTAAAGAAGTACACTGGGAAAGATTTTTCTGCAAGGAAGAAACTGCAGGCGGCGTGCCTGAACTGAGAATATCATGCTGCACGAGTTCTTTGGCCTCAGATGCTAGAAGGGCCATGAGTGGGAAGTATAAAGAAACGGGACTTTACTTTCTCCGTGATCATCAACCTTTGTGGATTCTCTTTGTTCTAGACGCCTGAAATAAAGACAGTTGTCCTGAGTCACCTAAACCTCCACCGAGTGAGGCGTGGGAACTTGCCGGTATCAGAGAATTACGAAGAACGCTGAACGTCCACAATTAAATGGTCATTGCCCAGAAAGAAGCGCCAGCCGGATCAGCCTGGGAAACAAGCTTCCATTAGACAATGAAGATGTGAGAATCTGGTACGGCCACAGTTCACGGTTTCCATAGATCCATGCAATTCCGTGTTGAATTTCAGTCCGAAAATGAAACCGCTGGAGCCTCTGTTCAGCAGGCCCTGGTGTAGCTCCCAGAGGCACAAGGGTGCTCCTCCAGAATTTGGACGAAAAACGTTTTCACGGGAATAAGCAACCTTGATCAAGCCAGGTGGGTCTTGGAAAAACGAAATTGCTGCGTGTGCCTGCAATACTGACAAGCACTCACCTGTGTCACTCTATGGCGCATTCAGCACAGGAATCTGCATCGATTGAGCCAAGACAAAGGAAAGTTCAGGGAGGCAGCACCCGTGTAGAAAAGCATTTGTTCTTCAAAGAGGAGGCCAATATTGTGAAACGACATACCCATGGCAAATAGTTTTCATCGGCAGTTTCATGGAGCAATATTGCGGGGAGAGAAAAGGCACCACCTGAGGGAGGCACGCTCAAACAAACTATGTAGGGCAGGAGACGGGTCGCCCCCAGGCACTAGGGGTGTCGGGCCTCAACATTGTAAGCAGAGTTCACTGAATCCCTGAGAGAAGTTTTCTCCGGTGTCCTTCGTCTACGTTCCTAAAATTTACTCTGCGGTTTCTGATGACTCTGGGTTACGAACGGCCACCATTCACCATTCTCCTTACACTCGTGCGTCCCCATCGGCCTTAAAGGAAAGGGAGGACACGCAGATGCTGGCAGCTAAATTCAGCAGAGTTAGTGTCAACACAAAAGAGACAGCTCTGTGGGAACCCGTCTTCCATGGTAAAACATTTCCTAACGAATAAGAAATCTTCCCATCGCAATGACAATATGAGAGAATTGCCACCGGTGGATTTGCCGATGTGCCTATAAACATCTTCAGGCCATGAAGTAGTGAAGCACGGGAACCCAGGCGCTTCACCCTTTTTCCTAGACCAGTGAAACTTAAAGAGCCACTATTGACCTGTGAGATATGACGTTGCTGGAAGCATCAGTGTACAGAGGCATGGGAACCTCAAAGGAGTTTCTTCCGTGTGAAAATAACAACCAGGCTGAACTTCATGGCAGGGTTCCAGATTCCCAGGAATTCCACGGGCTGTATTGCTCAGAGATAGAACCTACTGCTTGGGGCACACTTAATCTGAAAAACTTGCTGGACTCACGGCTTTCCCCAATACCCAAGATTCTCAAAGAGCGAGCGTAAGTTTGAGGGAAAAACAAACTGCCGGTGGCGCCTTTTGACCATGAAACCGGCAAGAAGCAAGATTTCCCTTAAACCATGAATCTCAGAAACATTGTGACAGTGAAGGAAAACCAGTGAGAGCAGATGTACTTCCAATAATCCAACACTTAAATTAGACCTCATACCTAAATCCTATCCTAAAAACAACCCTACTCCTAACCCTAAACAAGGTGAAAAGCTAACCCTAGGTGTAAACCTAAACAGAGATGTAACCCTTAGCCTAGGTCTAACTGTATTCTCCTAACCTTAAACTTAACCCTAACCTAAGGCTCACCCTAAAGCAAGCCCTAACCATAACCGTATGTCTACCCTAAGGCTAACCCTAATCCTAACCCCAAATCTGATGTGAACATGCAGCTGCCCCTACAACTAACCTTACTCCTAACCGTCATTCTTCGCCTGAACCTAACTTAACTCTATCCCTCACCTTCAATCGATACCTCAATTTCACCGTTAATGTAAACCAATCACTTAAACTAGACAGAGAGCTAAACTTAACCTTAATGAAAACGGATGTAACACACAAACCGTAAGCCTGACCCCAACTCAACCTCGCACACTGTCTAACCCTCACACAAATATTAACCCCAACCCATATCTAAACAGTCAAGTTTACCATAAGCCTAAATGAGACAATAGGTTCGCTCATCCTTAAGCACTAAACCCTACTCTTACCTTCCACCTCACACTCACCCTACATTTGATCCTCAGACTTACCATAACCTGAATCCTCACACAGCCGTAACTCTAACGTGAACTCTAACTCTGACACTAAGCATGCCCAAATGCCTGTACCTATGCCCGTCTAAAGTTAAACCTAAACCGAAATCTTCTGTGCCACCATTTTGCAGCAGTTTAAAGATGTACACTAGGAAAGATTTTTCTGCAAGGCAGAAACTGCAGGCGGCGTGCCTGAACTGAGAATATCATGCTGCACGAGCTCTTTGGCCTCAGATGCTAGAAGTGCCATGAGTGGGCACTATAAAGAAACGGGACTTTACATTCTCCATGATCATCAACCTTTGTGGATTCTCTTTGTTCTAGACGCCTGAAATAAAGACAGTTGTCCTGAGTCACCTAAACCTCCACCAAGTGGTCTTAGTGAGGCGCTGCCTCCCTGAACTTTCCTTTGTCTTGGCTCAATCGATGCAGATTCCTGTGCTGAATGCGCCATAGTGTGACACAGGTGTGTGCTTGTCAGTATTGCAGGCACACGCAGCAATTTCGTTTTTCCAAGACCCACCTGGCTTGATCAATATTGCTTATTCCCGTGAAAACGTTTTTCGTCCAAATTCTAGAGGAGCACCATTGTGCCTCTGGGAGCTACACCAGGGCCTGCTGAACAGAGGCTCCAGCGGTTTAATTTTCGGACTGAAATTCAACACGGAATTTCATGGATCTATGGAAACTTTGAACTGTGGCCGTACCAGATTCTCACATCTTCATTGTCTAATGGAAGCTTGTTTCCCAGGCTGATCCGGCTGGCGCTTCATTTCTGGGCAATAACCATTAAATTGTGGATGTTCAGCCTTCTTCGGAATTCTCTGATACCGGCAAGTTCCCGCGCCTCACGAAGACCACTCAGTGGAGGTTTAGGTGACTCAGGACAACTGTCTTTATTTCAGGCGTCTAGAACAAAGAGAACCCACAAAGGTTGATGATCATGGAGAATGTAAAGTCCCGTTTCTTTATAGTGCCCACTCATGGCACTTCTAGCATCTGAGGCCAAAGAGCTCGTGCAGCATGATATTCTCAGTTCAGGCACGCCGCCTGCAATTTCTTCCTTGCAGAAAAATCTTTCCCAGTGTACTTCTTTAAACTGCTGCAAAATGGTGGCACAGAAGATTTCGGTTTAGGTTTAACTTTAGACGGGCATAGGTACAGGCATTTGGGCATGTTTAGGGACAGAGTTAGAGTTCACGTTAGAGTTATGGCTGTGTGAGGATTCGGGTTATGGTAAGTCTGAGGATCAAATGTAGGGTGAGTGTGAGGTGGAAGGTAATAGGGTTTAGTGCTTAAGGATGAGCGAACCTCTTGTCTCATTTAGGCTTATGGTAAACTTGACTGTTTAGATTTGGGTTGGGGTTAATATTTGTGTGAGGGTTAGACAGTGTGCGAAGTTAAGAGCTGGGGTCAGGCTTACGGTTTGTTTGTTACATCCGTTTTCATTAAGGTTAAGTTTAGCTCTCTGTCTAGTTTAAGGGATTGGTTTACATTAACGGTGAAATTGAGCTATCGATTGAAGGTGAGGGATAGAGTTGTTAGGTTCAGGCGAAGAATGACGGTTAGGAGTAAGGTTAGTTGTAGGGGGAGCTGCATGTTCACATCCGATTTGGGGTTAGGATTAGGCTTAGCCTTAGCGTAGACATACGGTTAGCGTTAGGGCTTGGTTTAGGGTGAGCCTTAGGTTAGGGTTAAGTTTAAGTTTAGGAGTACACAGAGTTAGACCTAGGCTTAGGGTTACATCTCTGTTTAGGTTCAGACTTGGGTTAGGTTTTCACCTAGGTTAGGGTTAGGATTAGGGTTGGTTTTAGGATAGGATTTAGGTATGAGGTCTAATTGAAGTGTTGGATTATTGGAAGTACATCGTCTCTCACTGGTTTTCCTTCATGATCAAAATGTTTCTGAGATTCAAGGTTTAAGGGAAATCTTGCTTCTTGCCGGTTTCAAGGTAAAAAAGGCACCACCGGCAGTTTGTTTTTTCCGTCAAACTTACGCTCGCTCTTTGAGAATCATGGGTCTTTGGGAAAGCCGTGAGTCCAGCAAGCTTTTCAGATTGTGCCCCAAGCAGTAGGTTCTATCTCTGAGCAATACAGCCCGTGGAATTCCTAGGAATCTGGAACCCTGCAATGAAGTTCAGTCTGGTTGTTATTTTCACACGGAAGAAACTCCTTTGAGGTTCCCATGCCTCTGTACACTGATGCTTCCAGCAACGTCATGTCTCACAGGTCAATAGTGGCTCTTTAAGTTTCACTGGTCTAGGGAAAAGGGTGAAGCGCCTGGGTTCCCGTGCTTCACTACTTCATGGCCTGAAGATGTTTGTAGGCACATCGGCAAATCCATCGGTGGCAATTCTCTCATATTGTCATTGCGATGGGAAGATTTCTTATTCGTTAGGAAATGTTTTACCAAGGAAGACGGGTCCCCACAGAGCTGTCTCTTTTGTGTTGAGACAAACTCTGCTGAATTGAGCTGCCAGCATCTGCGTGTCCTCCCTTTCCTTTAAGGTCGATGGAGACGCACGAGTGTAAGGAGAACGGTGAATGGTGGCCGTTCGTAACACAGAGTCATCAGAAACCGCAGAGTATATTTTAGGAACGTAGACGTAGCATACTGGAGAAAACTTCACTCAGGGACTTCAGTGAACTCTGCTTACAATGTTGAGGCACGACACCCCTAGTGTTGGGGGACACCCGTCTCTTTCCCTAGGTAGTTTTTTTGAGCGTGCCTCCCTCAGGTGGTGCCTTTTCTCTCCCTGCAATATTGCTTCATGAAACTCTGCCGATGAAAACTATTTGCCATGGGTATGTCGTTTCACAATATTGGCCTCCTCTTTGAAGAACAAATGCTTTTCTACACGGGTGCTGCCTCCCTGAACTTCCCTTTGTGTTGGCTCAATCGATGCAGATTCCTGTGCTGAATGCGCCATAGAGTGACACAGGTGTGTGCTTGTCAGTATTGCAGGCACACGCAGCAATTTCGTTTTTCCAAGACCCACCTGGCTTGATCAAGGTTGCTTATTCCCGTGAAAACGTTTTTCGTCCAAATTCTAGAGGAGCACCATTGTGCCTCTGGGAGCTACACCAGGGCCTGCTGAACAGAGGCTCCAGCGGTTTAATTTTCGGACTGAAATTCAACACGGAATTTCAAGGATCTATGGAAACTTTGAACTGTGGCCGTACCAGATTCTCACATCTTCATTGTCTAATGGAAGCTTGTTTCCCAGGCTGATCCGCCTGGCGCTTCATTTCTGGGAAATAACCATTAAATTGTGGACGTTCAGCCTTCTTCGGAATTCTCTGATACCGGCAAGTTCCCGCGCCTCACGAAGACCACTCAGTGGAGGTTTCGGTGACTCAGGACAACTGTCTTTATTTCAGGCGTCTAGAACAAAGAGAATCCACAAAGGTTGATGATCACGGAGAAAGTAAAGTCCCGTTTCTTTATACTTCCCACTCATGGCCCTTCTAGCATCTGAGGCCAAAGAGCTCGTGCAGCATGATATTCTCAGTTCAGGCACGCCGCCTGCAATTTCTTCCTTGCAGAAAAATCTTTCCCAGTGTACTTCTTTAAACTGCTGCAAAATGGTGGCACAGAAGATTTCGGTTTAGGTTTAACTTTAGACGGGCATAGGTACAGGCATTTGGGCATGTTTAGGGACAGAGTTAGAGTTCACGTTAGAGTTACGGCTGTGTGAGGATTCGGGTTATGGTAAGTCTGAGGATCAAATGTAGGGTGAGTGTGAGGTGGAAGGTAAGAGTAGGGTTTAGTGCTTAAGGATGAGCGAACCTCTTGTCTCATTTAGGCTTATGGTAAACTTGACTGTTTAGATATGGGTTGGGGTTAATATTTGTGTGAGGGTTAGACAGTGTGCGAAGTTAAGAGCTGGGGTCAGGCTTACGGTTTGTGTGTTACATCCGTTTTCATTAAGGTTAAGTTTAGCTCTCTGTCTAGTTTAAGGGATTGGTTTACATTAACGGTGAAATTGAGCTATCGATTGAAGGTGAGGGATAGAGTAGTTAGGTTCAGGCGAAGAATGACGGTTAGGAGTAAGGTTAGTTGTAGGGGGAGCTGCATGTTCACATCCGATTTGGGGTTAGGATTAGGCTTAGCCTTAGCATAGACATACGGTTAGCGTTAGGGCTTGGTTTAGGGTGAGCCTTAGGTTAGGGTTAAGTTTAAGTTTAGGAGTACACAGAGTTAGACCTAGGCTTAGGGTTACATCTCTGTTTAGGTTCAGACCTAGGGTTAGGTTTTCACCTAGGTTAGGGTTAGGATTAGGGTTGGTTTTAGGATAGGATTTAGGTATGAGGTCTAATTGAAGTGTTGGATTATTGGAAGTACATCGTCTCTCACTGGTTTTCCTTCATGATCAAAATGTTTCTGAGATTCAAGGTTTAAGGGAAATCTTGCTTCTTGCCGGTTTCAAGGTAAAAAAGGCACCACCGGCAGTTTGTTTTTTCCGTCAAACTTACGCTCGCTCTTTGAGAATCATGGTTCTTTGGGAAAGCCGTGAGTCCAGCAAGCTTTTCAGATTGTGCCCCAAGCAGTAGGTTCTATCTCTGAGCAATACAGCCCGTGGAATTCCTAGGAATCTGGAACCCTGCAATGAAGTTCAGCCTGGTTGTTATTTTCACACGGAAGAAACTCCTTTGAGGTTCCCATGCCTCTGTACACTGATGCTTCCAGCAACGTCATGTCTCACAGGTCAATAGTGGCTCTTTAAGTTTCACTGGTCTAGGGAAAAGGGTGAAGCGCCTGGGTTCCCGTGCTTCACTACTTCATGGCCTGAAGATGTTTGTAGCACATCGGCAAATCCATCGGTGGCAATTCTCTCATATTGTCATTGCGATGGGAAGATTTCTTATTCGTTAGGAAATGTTTTACCATGGAAGACGGGTCCCCACAGAGCTGTCTCTTTTGTGTTGAGACAAACTCTGCTGAATTGAGCTGCCAGCATCTGCGTGTACTCCCTTTCCTTTAAGGTCGATGGAGACGCACGAGTGTAAGGAGAACGGTGAATGGTGGCCGTTCGTAACACAGAGTCATCAGAAACCGCAGAGTATATTTTAGGAACGTAGACGTAGCATACTGGAGAAAACTTCACTCAGGGACTTCAGTGAACTCTGCTTACAATGTTGAGGCACGACACCCCTAGTGTTGGGGGACACCCGTCTCTTTCCCTAGGTAGTTTTTTTGAGCGTGCCTCCCTCAGGTGGTGCCTTTTCTCTCCCTGCAATATTGCTTCATGAAACTCTGCCGATGAAAACTATTTGCCATGGGTATGTCGTTTCACAATATTGGCCTCCTCTTTGAAGAACAAATGCTTTTCTACACGGGTGCTGCCTCCCTGAACTTCCCTTTGTGTTGGCTCAATCGATGCAGATTCCTGTGCTGAATGCGCCATAGAGTGACACAGGTGTGTGCTTGTCAGTATTGCAGGCACACGCAGCAATTTCGTTTTTCCAAGACCCACCTGGCTTGATCAAGGTTGCTTATTCCCGTGAAAACGTTTTTCGTCCAAATTCTAGAGGAGCACCATTGTGCCTCTGGGAGCTACACCAGGGCCTGCTGAACAGAGGCTCCAGCGGTTTAATTTTCAGATTGAAATTCAACACGGAATTTCATGGATCTATGGAAACTTTGAACTGTGGACGTACCAGATTCTCACATCTTCATTGTCTAATGGAAGCTTGTTTCCCAGGCTGATCCGGCTGGCGCTTCATTTCTGGGCAATAACCATTAAATTGTGGACGTTCAGCCATCTTCGGAATTCTCTGATACCGGCAAGTTCCCGCGCCTCACGAAGACCACTCAGTGGAGGTTTAGGTGACTCAGGACAACTGTCTTTATTTCAGGCGTCTAAAACAAAGAGAATCCACAAAGTTTGATGATCACGGAGAAAGTAAAGTCCCGTTTCTTTATACTTCCCACTCATGGCCCTTCTAGCATCTGAGGCCAAGAGCTCGTGCAGCATGATATTCTCAGTTCAGGCACGCCGCCTGCAATTTCTTCCTTGCAGAAAAATCTTTCCCAGTGTACTTCTTTAAACTGCTGCAAAATGGTGGCACAGAAGATTTCGGTTTAGGTTTAACTTTAGACGGGCATAGGTACAGGCATTTGGGCATGTTTAGGGACAGAGTTAGAGTTCACGTTAGAGTTACGGCTGTGTGAGGATTCGGGTTATGGTAAGTCTGAGGATCAAATGTAGGGTGAGTGTGAGGTGGAAGGTAAGAGTAGGGTTTAGTGCTTAAGGATGAGCGAACCTCTTGTCTCATTTAGGCTTATGGTAAACTTGACTGTTTAGATATGGGTTGGGGTTAATATTTGTGTGAGGGTTAGACAGTGTGCGAAGTTAAGAGCTGGGGTCAGGCTTACGGTTTGTGTGTTACATCCGTTTTCATTAAGGTTAAGTTTAGCTCTCTGTCTAGTTTAAGGGATTGGTTTACATTAACGGTGAAATTGAGCTATCGATTGAAGGTGAGGGATAGAGTAGTTAGGTTCAGGCGAAGAATGACGGTTAGGAGTAAGGTTAGTTGTAGGGGGAGCTGCATGTTCACATCCGATTTGGGGTTAGGATTAGGCTTAGCCTTAGGGTAGACATACGGTTAGCGTTAGGGCTTGGTTTAGGGTGAGCCTTAGGTTAGGGTTAAGTTTAAGTTTAGGAGTATACAGAGTTAGACCTAGGCTTAGGGTTACATCTCTGTTTAGGTTCAGACCTAGGGTTAGGTTTTCACCTAGGTTAGGGTTAGGATTAGGGTTGGTTTTAGGATAGGATTTAGGTATGAGGTCTAATTTAAGTGTTGGATTATTGGAAGTACATCGTCTATCACTGGTTTTCCTTCATGATCAAAATGTTTCTGAGATTCAAGGTTTAAGGGAAATCTTGCTTCTTGCCGGTTTCAAGGTAAAAAAGGCACCACCGGCAGTTTGTTTTTTCCGTCAAACTTACGCTCGCTCTTTGAGAATCATGGTTCTTTGGGAAAGCCGTGAGTCCAGCAAGCTTTTCAGATTGTGCCCCAAGCTGTAGGATCTATCTCTGAGCAATACAGCCCGTGGAATTCCTAGGAATCTGGAACCCTGCAATGAAGTTCAGCCTGGTTGTTATTTTCACACGGAAGAAACTCCTTTGAGGTTCCCATGCCTCTGTACACTGATGCTTCCAGCAACGTCATGTCTCACAGGTCAATAGTGGCTCTTTAAGTTTCACTGGTCTAGGGAAAAGGGTGAAGCGCCTGGGTTCCCGTGCTTCACTACTTCATGGCCTGAAGATGTTTGTAGGCACATCGGCAAATCCATCGGTGGCAATTCTCTCATATTGTCATTGCGATGGGAAGATTTCTTGTTCGTTAGGAAATGTTTTACCATGGAAGACGGGTCCCCACAGAGCTGTCTCTTTTGTGTTGACACTAACTCTGCTTAATTGAGCTGCCAGCATCTGCGTGTCCTCCCTTTCCTTTAAGGTCGATGGAGACGCACGAGTGTAAGGAGAACGGTGAATGGTGGCCGTTCGTAACACAGAGTTATCAGAAACCACAGAGTAAATTTTAGGAACGTAGACGTAGGATACTGGAGAAAACTTCACTCAGGGACTACAGTGAACTCTGCTTACAATGTTGAGGCACGACACCCCTAGTGTTGGGTGCCACCCTCTCTTTCCCTAGGTAGTTTTTTTGAGCTTGCCTCCCTCAGGTGGTGCCTTTTCTCTCCCTGCAATATTGCTTCATGAAACTCTGCCGATGAAAACTATTTGCCATGGGTATGTCGTTTCCCAATATTGGCCTCCTCTTTGAAGAACAAATGCTTTTCTACACGGGTGCTGCCTCCCTGAACTTTCCTTTGTCTTGGCTCAATCGATGCAGATTCCTGTGCTGAATGCGCCATGGAGTGACACACGTGTGTGCTTGTCAGTATTGCAGGCACACGCAGCAATTTCGTTTTTCCAAGACCCACCTGGCTTGATCAAGGTTGCTTATTCCCGTGAAAACGTTTTTCGTCCAAATTCTAGAGGAGCACCATTGTGCCTCTGGGAGCTACACCAGGGCCTGCTGAACAGAGGCTCCAGCGGTTTCATTTTCGGACTGAAATTCAACACGGAATTTCATGGATCTATGGAAACCTTGAACTGTGGCCGTACCAGATTCTCACATCTTCATTGTCTAATGGAAGCTTGTTTCCCAGGCTGATCCGGCTGGCGCTTCATTTCTGGGCAATGACTATTTAATTGTGGACTTTCAGCCTTCGGAATTCTCTGATACCGTCAAGTACCCCCGCCTCACTAAGGCCACTCGGTGGAGGTTTATGTGACTCAGGACAACTGTCTTTATTTCAGGCGTCTAGACAAAAGAGAATCCACAAAGGTTGATGATCACGGAGAAAGTAAATTTCCATTTCTTTATAGTGCCCACACATGTCACTTCTAGCATCTGAGGACAAAGAGCTCGTGCAGTATGATATTCTCAGTTCAGGCACGCCGCCAGCAGTTTCTTTCTTGCAGAAAAATCTTTCCCAGCGTACTTCTTTAAACTGCTGCAAAATGGTGGCACAGAAGATTTCGGTTTAGGTTTAACTTTAGACGGGCATAGGTACAGGCATTTGGGCATGTTTAGGGACAGAGAGTTCACGTTAGAGTTACGGCTGTGTGAGGATTCGGGTTATGGTAAGTCTGATGATCAAATGTAGGGGCAGTGTGAGTTGGAAGATAAGTGTAGGGTTTAGTGCTTAAGGATGAGCGAACCTATTGTCTCATTTAGGCTTATGGTAAACTTGACTGTTTAGATATGGGTTGGGGTTAATATTTGTGTGAGGGTTAGACAGTGTGCGAGGTTGAGTTGGGGTCAGGCTTACGGTTTGTGTGTTACATCCGTTTTCATTAAGGTTAAGTTTAGCTCTCTGTCTAGTTTAAGGGATTGGTTTACATTAACGGTGAAATTGAGGTATCGATTGAAGGTGAGGGATGGAGTTGTTAGGTTCAGGCGAAGGATGACGGTTAGGAATAAGGTTAGTTGTAGGGGGAGCTGCGTGTTCATATCAGATTTGGGGTTAGGATTAGGGTTAGCCTTAGGGTAGACATACGGTTAGTGTTAGGGCTTGATTTAGGGTGAGCCTTAGATTAGGGTTAAGTTTAAGTTTAGGAGTATACAGAGTTAGATCTAGGCTTAGGGTTACATCTCTGTTTAGGTTCAGACCTAGGGTTAGGTTTTCACCTAGGTTAGGGTTAGGAATAGGGTTGGTTTTAGTATAGGATTTCGGTTTGAGGTTTAATTTAAGGGTTGCATTATTGGAAGTACATTGGCTCTCACTGGTTTTCCTTCACGATCAAAATGTTTCTGAGATACAAGGTTTAAGGCAAATCTTGCTTCTTGCCGGTTTCAAGGTAAAAGAGGCGCCACCGGCAGTTTGTTTTTTCCGTCAAACTTAAACGCTCGCTCTTTGAGAATCTTGGGTCTTTGGGACCAGCAAGCTTTTCAGATTAAGTGTGCCCCAAGCAGTAGGTTCTATCTCTGAGCAATACAGCCCGTGGAATTCCTGGGAATCTGGAACCATGCCATGAAGTTCAGCCTGGTTGTTATTTTCACACGGAAGAAACTCCTTTGAGGTTCCCATGCCTCTGTACACTGATACTTCCAGCAACGTCATGTATCACAGGTCAATAGTGGCTCTATAAGTTTCACTGGTCTAGGAAAAAGGGTGAAGCGCCTGGGTTCCCATGCTTCACTACTTCATGGCCTGAAGAAGATGTTTGTAGGAACATCGGCAAATCAACCGGTGGCAATTCTCTCATATTATTGCGATGGGAAGATTTCTTATTCGTTAGGAAATGTTTTACCATGGAACACGCGACCCCACAGAGCTGTCTCTTTTGTCTTGAGACAAACTCTGCTGAGTTTAGCTGCAAGCATCTGTGTGTCTTCCCTTTCCTTAAAGGTCGATGGAGACGCACGAGTGTAAGGAGAACGGTGAATGGTGGCAGAGTCATCAGAAACCACAGAGTAAATTTTAGCAACGTAGACGTAGGATACTGGAGAAAACTTCACTCAGGGAGTTCAGTGTACTCTGCTTACAATGTTGAGTCCGGACACCCCTAGTGCCGTGGCCAACCCGTCTCCTGCCCTAGGTAGTTTTTTGAGCGTGCCTCCCTCAGGTGGTGCCTTTTCTCTCCCCGCAATATTGCTCCATGAAACTCTGCCGATGAAAACTATTTGCCATGGGTATGTCGTTTCACAATATTGGCCTCCTCTTTGAAGAACAAATGCTTTTCTACACGGGTGCTGCCTCCCTGAACTTTCCTTTGTCTTGGCTCGATCGATGCAGATTCCTGTGCTGAATGCGCCATAGAGTGACACAGGTGTGTGCTTGTCAGTGTTGCGGGCACACGCAGCAATTTCGTTTTTCCAAGACACACCTGGCTTGATCAAGGTTGCTTGTTCCCGTGAAAACGTTTTTCGTCCAAATTCTAGAGGAGCACCATTGTGCCTCTGGGAGCTACACCAGGGCCTGCTGAACAGAGGCTCCAGCGGTTTAATTTTCGGACTGAAATTCAACACGGAATTGCATGGATCTATGGAAACCTTAAACTGTGGCCGTATCAGATTCTCACATCTTCATTGTCTAATGGAAGCTTGTTTCCCAGGCTGATCCGGCTGGCGCTTCATTTCTGGGCAATGACCATTTAATTGTGGACGTTCAGCCTTCTTCGGAATTTTCTGATACCTGCAAGTTCCTGCGCCTCACTAAGACCACTCAGTGGAGGTTTAGGTGACTCAGGACAACTGTCTTTATTTCAGGCGTCTAGAACAAAGAGAATCCACAAAGGTTGATGATCATGGAGAAAGTAAAGTCCCGTTTCTTTATAGTGCCCACTCATGGCACTTCTAGCATCTGAGGCCAAAGAGCTCGTGCAGCATGACATTCTCAGTTCAGGCACGCCGCCTGCAATTTCTTCCTTGCAGAAAAATCTTTCCCAGTGTACTTCTTTAAACTGCTGCAAAATGGTGGCATAGAAGATTTCGGTTTAGGTTTAACTTTAGACTGGCATAGGTATAGGCATTTGGTCATGTTTAGGGACAGAGTTAGAGTTCACGTTAGAGTTACGGCTGTGTGAGGATTCGGGTTATGGTAAGTCTGAGGATCAAATGTTGGGGCAGTGTGAGGTGGAAGGTAAGAGTAGGGTTTAGTGCTTAAGGATGAGCGAACCTATTGTCTCATTTAGGCCTATGGTAAACTTGACTGTTTAGATATGGGTTGGGGGTAATATTTGTGTGAGAGTTAGACAGTGTGCGAGGTTAAGAGTTGGGTTCAGGCTTACGGTTTGTGTGTTACATCCGTTTTGGTTATGGTTAAGTTTAGCTCTCTGTCTAGTTTAAGGGATTGGATTACATAAACGGTGCTATGGAGGCTTCGATTGAAGGTGAAGGATATAGTTAAGTTAGGTTCAGGTGAAGAATGACGGTTAGGAGTAATGTTAGTTGTAGGGGGAGCTGCATGTTCACATCAGATTTGGGGTTAGGATTAGGATTAGCCTTAGGGTAGACATACGGTTATGGATATGGCTTGCTTTAGGGTGAGCCTTAGGTTAGGGTTAAGTTTAAGGTTAGGAGAATACAGTTAGACCTAGGCTTAGGGTTACATCTCTGTTTAGGTTTACAACTAGGGTTAACTTTTCACCTACTTTAGGGTTAGGATTAGGGTTGTTTTTAGGATAGGATTTAGGTATGAGGTCTAATTAAGTGTTGGATTATTGGAAGTACATCTGCTCTCACTGGTTTTCCTTCACTGTCACAATGTTTCTGAGATTCATGGTTTAAGGGAAATCTTGCTTCTTGCCGGTTTCAAGGTCAAAAGGCGCCACCGGCAGTTTGTTTTTCCGTCAAACTTACGCTCGCTCTTTGAGAATCTTGGGTATTTGGGAAAGCCGTGAGTCCAGCTAGTTTTTCAGATTAAGTGTGCCCCAAGCAGTAGGTTCTATCTCTGAGCAATACAGCCCGTGGAATTCCTGGGAATCTGGAACCCTGCCATGAAGTTCAGCCTGGTTGTTATTTTCACACGGAAGAAACTCCTTTGAGCTTCCCATGCCTCTGTACACTGATGCTTCCAGCAACGTCATGTCTCACAGGTCAATAGTGGCTCTTTAAGTTTCACTGGTCTAGGAAAAAGGGTGAAGCGCCTGGGTTCCCGTGCTTCACTACTTCATGGCCTGAAGAAGATGTTTATAGGCACATCGGCAAATCCACCGGTGGCAATTCTCTCATATTGTCATTGCGATATGAAGATTTCTTATTCGTTAGGAAATGTTTTACCATGGAAGACGGGTCCCCACAGAGCTGTCTCTTTTGTGTTGACACTAACTCTGCTGAATTTAGCTGCCAGCATCTGCGTGTCCTCCCTTTCCTTTAAGGTCGATGGAGACGCACGAGTGTAAGGAGAACGGTGAATGGTGGCCGTTCGTAACCCAGAGTCATCAGAAACCGCAGAGTAAATTTTAGGAACGTAGACGAAGGACACCGGAGAAAACTTCACTCAGGGACTTCAGTGAACTCTGCTTACAATGTTGATGCCCGACACTCCTAGTGCCTGGGGGCGACCCGTCTTCTGCCCTACGTAGTTTTTTTGAGCGTGCCTCCCTCAGGTGGTGCCTTTTCTCTCCCCGCAATATTGCTCCATGAAACTCTGACGATGAAAACTATTTGCCATGGGTATGTCGTTTCACAATATTGGCCTCCTCTTTGAAGAACAAATGCTTTTCTACACGGGTGCTGCCTCCCTGAACTTTCCTTTGTCTTGGCTCAATCGATGCAGATTTCTGTGCTGAATGCACCATAGAGTGACACAGGTGTGTGCTTGTCAGTATTGCAGGCACACGCAGCAATTTCGGTTTTCCAAGACCCACCTGGCTTGATCAAGGTTGCTTATTCCCGTGAAAACGTTTTTCGTCCAAATTCTAGAGGAGCACCATTGTGCCTCTGGGAGCTACACCAGGGCCTGCTGAACAGAAGCTCCAGCGGTTTCATTTTCGGACTGAAATTCAACACGGAATTGCATGGATCTATGGAAACCGTGAACTGTGGACGTACAAGTTTCTCACATCTTCATTGTCTAATGGAAGCTTGTTTCCCAGGCTGATCCTGCTGGCGCCTTATTTCTGGGCAATGATCATTTAATTGTGGACGTTCAGCCTTCTTCGGAATTCTCTGATACCGGCAAGTTCCCGCGCATCACTCGGTGGAAGTTTAGGTGACTCAGGACAACTGTCTTTATTTCAGGCGTCTAGAACAAAGAGAATACACAAAGGTTGATGATCATGGAGAAAGTAAAGTCCCGTTTCTTTATACTTCCCACTCATGGCACTTCTAGCATCTGAGGCCAAAGAGCTCGTGCAGCATGATATTCTCAGTTCAGGCACGCCGCCTGCAGTTTCTTCCTTGCAGAAAAATCTTTCCCAGTGTACTTCTTTAAACTGCTGCAAAATGGTGGCACAGAAGATTTCGGCTTAGGTTTAACTTTAGACGGGCATAGGTACAGGCATTTGGGCATGTTTAGGGACAGAGTTAGAGTTCACGTTAGAGTTACGGCTGTGTGAGGATTCGGGTTATGGTAAGTCTGAGGATCAAATGTAGGGTGAGTGTGAGATGGAAGGTAAGAGTAGGGTTTAGTGCTTAAGGATGAGCGAACCTCTTGTCTCATTTAGGCTTATGGTAAACTTGACTGTTTAGATATGGGTTGGGGTTAATATTTGTGTGAGGGTTAGACAGTGTGCGAAGTTAAGAGTTGGGTTCAGGCTTACGGTTTGTGTGTTACATCCGTTTTCATTAAGGTTAAGTTTAGCTCTCTTTCTAGTTTAAGGTATTGGTTTACATTAGCGGTGAAATTGAGGTATCGATTGAAGGTGATGGATAGAGTTAAGTTAGGTTCAAGCGAAGGATGACGGTTAGGAGTAAGGTTAGTTGTAGGGGGAGCTGCATGTTCAAATCCGATTTGGGGTTAGGATTAGGCTTAGCCTTAGGGTAGACATACGGTTAGCGTTAGGGCTTGGTTTAGGGTGAGCCTTAGGTTAGGGTTAAGTTTAAGTTTAGGAGTATACAGAGTTAGATCTAGGCTTAGGGTTATATCTCTGTTTAGGTTCAGACCTAGGGTTAGGTTTTCACCTAGGTTAGGGTTAGGATTAGGGTTGGTTTTAGGATAGGATTTAGGTTTGAGGTTTAAGTGTTGGATTATTGGAAGTACAACGGCTCTCACTGGTTTTCCTTCACGATCAAAATGTTTCTGAGATACAAGGTTTAAGGGAAATCTTGCTTCTTGCCGGTTTCAAGGTAAAAGAGGCGCCACCTGCTGTTTGTTTTTTCCGTCAAACTTACGCTCACTCTTTGAGAACCTTGGGTCTTTGTGAAAGCCGTGAGTCCAGCAAGCTTTTCAGATTAAGTGTGCCCCAAGCAGTAGGTTCTATCTCTGAGCAATTCAGCCCGTGGAATTCCTGGGAATCTGGAACCATGCCATGAAGTTCAGCCTGGTTGTTATTTTCACACGGAAGAAACTCCTTTGAAGTTCCCATGCCTCTGGTACACTGATGCTTCCAGCAATGTCATGTCTCACAGGTCAATAGTGGCTCTTTAAGTTTCTCTGCTATAGGGAAAAGGGTGAAGCGCCTGGGTTCCCGTGCTTCACTACTTCATGGCCTGAAGATGTTTGTAGGCACATCGGCAAATCCATCGGTGGCAATTCTCTCATTGTCACTGCGATGGGAAGATTTCTTATTCGTTAGGAAATGTTTTACCATGGAACACGGGACCCCACAGAGCTGTCTCTTTTGTGTTGAGACAAACTCTGCTGAATTTAGCTGCCAGCATCTGCGTGTCCTCCCTTTCCTTTAAGGTCGATGGAGACGCACGAGTGTAAGGAGAACGGTGAATGGTGGCCATTCGTAACCCAGAGTCATCAGAAACCGCAGAGTAAATTTTAGGAACGTAGACGTAGCATACTGGAGAAAACTTCACTCAGGGATTTCAGTGAACTCTGCTTACAATGTTGAGGCACGACACCCCTAGTGTTGGGGGCGACCCGTCTCTTGCCGTACGTAGTTTTTTTGAGCGTGCCTCCCTCAGGTGGTGCCTTTTCTCTCCCCGCAATATTGCTCCATGAAACTCTGCGGATGAAAACTATTTGCCATGGGTATGTCGTTTCACAATATTGGCCTCCTCTTTGAAGAACAAATGCTTTTCTACACGGGTGCTGCCTCCCTGAACTTTCCTTTGTCTTGGCTCAATCGATGCAGATTCCTGTGCTGAATGCGCCATAGAGTCACACAGGTGTGTGCTTGTCAGTATTGCAGGCACACGCAGCAATTTCATTTTTCCAAGACCCACCTGGCTTGATCAAGGTTGCTTATTCCCGTGAAAACGTTTTTCGTCCAAATTCTAGAGGAGCACCATTTTGCCTCTGGGAGCTACACCAGGGCCTGCTGAACAGAGGCTCCAGCGGTTTCATTTTCGGACTGAAATTCAACACGGAATTGCATGTATCTATGGAAACCGTGAAGTGTGGCCGTACCAGTTTCTCACATCTTCATTGTCTAATGGAAGCTTGTTTCCCAGGCTGATCCTGCTGGCGCCTTATTTCTGGGCAATGATCATTTAATTGTGGACGTTCAGCCTTCTTCGGAATTCTCTGATACCGGCAAGTTCCCGCGCATCACTCGGTGGAAGTTTAGGTGACTCAGGACAACTGTCTTTATTTCAGGCGTCTAGAACAAAGAGAATCCACAAAGGTTGATGATCACGGAGAAAGTAAAGTCCCGTTTCTTTATACTTCCCACTCATGGCCCTTCTAGCATCTGAGGCCAAAGAACTCGTGCAGCATGATATTCTCAGTTCAGGCACGCCGCCTGCAGTTTCTTCCTTGCAGAAAAATCTTTCCCAGTGTACTTCTTTAAACTGCTGAAAAATGGTGGCACAGAAGATTTCGGTTTAGGTGTAACTTTAGACGGGCATAGGTACAGGCATTTGGGCATGTTTAGGGACAGAGTTAGAGTTCACGTTAGAGTTACGGCTGTGTGAGGATTCGGGTTATGGTAAGTCTGAGGATCAAATGTAGGGTGAGTGTGAGGTGGAAGGTAAGAGTAGGGTTTAGTGCTTAAGGATGAGCGAACCTCTTGTCTCATTTAGGCTTATGGTAAACTTGACTGTTTAGATATGGGTTGGGGTTAATATTTGTGTGAGGGTTAGACAGTGTGCGAAGTTAAGAGTTGGGTTCAGGCTTACGGTTTGTGTGTTACATCCGTTTTCATTAAGGTTAAGTTTAGCTCTCTTTCTAGTTTAAGGTATTGGTTTACATTAGCGGTGAAATTGAGGTATCGATTGAAGGTGATGGATAGAGTTAAGTTAGGTTCAAGCGAAGGATGACGGTTAGGAGTAAGGTTAGTTGTAGGGGGAGCTGCATGTTCAAATCCGATTTGGGGTTAGGATTAGGCTTAGCCTTAGGGTAGACATACGGTTAGCGTTAGGGCTTGGTTTAGGGTGAGCCTTAGGTTAGGGTTAAGTTTAAGTTTAGGAGTATACAGAGTTAGATCTAGGCTTAGGGTTACATCTCTGTTTAGGTTCAGACCTAGGGTTAGGTTTTCACCTAGGTTAGGGTTAGGATTAGGGTTGGTTTTAGGATAGGATTTAGGTTTGAGGTTTAAGTGTTGGATTATTGGAAGTACAACGGCTCTCACTGGTTTTCCTTCACGATCAAAATGTTTCTGAGATACAAGGTTTAAGGGAAATCTTGCTTCTTGCCGGTTTCAAGGTAAAAGAGGCGCCACCTGCTGTTTGTTTTTTCCGTCAAACTTACGCTCACTCTTTGAGAACCTTGGGTCTTTGTGAAAGCCGTGAGTCCAGCAAGCTTTTCAGATTAAGTGTGCCCCAAGCAGTAGGTTCTATCTCTGAGCAATTCAGCCCGTGGAATTCCTGGGAATCTGGAACCATGCCATGAAGTTCAGCCTGGTTGTTATTTTCACACGGAAGAAACTCCTTTGAAGTTCCCATGCCTCTGGTACACTGATGCTTCCAGCAATGTCATGTCTCACAGGTCAATAGTGGCTCTTTAAGTTTCTCTGCTATAGGGAAAAGGGTGAAGCGCCTGGGTTCCCGTGCTTCACTACTTCATGGCCTGAAGA